>NC_056744.1:1762299703-1762522203 GCF_019279795.1 Protopterus annectens
AGAATAACTATAACCATCTCATTTATAAAAAAGCATGCTTACAAATTTGGTTAGACCAACCTAGCTCTGGTAGGATGGGAGACACAACACGTACTTACAAATGACAGATGCAGCTCCTCAGTTCGTTAGTATGTACGGTTTGTGGGCGATGTTTTTTTGCTTTGGAAAGGGACAGAGCATTTATTGTTGGAGTTTATTCAGTACATTAATAGTACAATTTTTTTTCTAAAGTTCACTCATAAATATTCAGCTACCAAGATAGACTTTTTTAGATGTGCAGATCAACAGGGATATGCTAGACACTGTTACAACCAGTTTGTTTGTGTCTTTCGGCTTTTCCCTGTTAGGGGTCGCCACAGCGGAACTCCGGTCCGCTAATGATTGGCAGTTGATTTTTACGTACCGGCTTGCCAGGCCTGACGCACAACCTTCAACGAAGATACGCCCATTCATGCATGTCTCCACGCAGAAGACGCTCTAGTTGAGAATCGAACCAGACAGCGTCTTACTGTGAGGCGACAACGCTACCGCAGCACCACCACCGCGGACACTGTTACAACCAGTATTTACAGGAAAAGTGTTAGAAAAAACAGTATCCTACACAACAACAGTATGCATTCGAACCATACAAAATGTAATGTCCTTAAGGGGCAAGTTTATCGCATTATGTGTCTTCACAATAAAGAAACTGACTTGAACATTGCCCCAGCTTCGTTGAAAGAAGAGTTCTTGAGTAGGGGTTACAAGTGTGACACCATAGACACACAGATTTCTGAAGTCTGGAAGGAGAGGATGGGTAGGTGTAGACCATTCTTTAGCACTGACTCTAAGACAGAGGTTGGTCCAACTTCTAATCTGATGGATGATGGTGGATCCACAAATAATACTGTTGGCACTACACCGAGAATGCCTTTGACATTTGCCAGCAATATTAATATGGTATGTGATGTCATTAAGACAAATTGGGACATTTTATTAACAGTACCCAAGTTACGAGGTGTTATCAATAATAAACCAGATTTTGCATTTAGAAATAATAGATCTTTGAAGAAACAACTATGATGTTATGTGATCCTATCTCGCCTACATTCTGACTGATGGGTTCGGAGCCGATCCCTCGGCTCCGACTCGGCACGCTTATGCCAAAGAGCGAAGTCTCTTATTGGCTGAGCTTACTATATCCCAGGATGCACCACTACCAGTCCCCCAGATCTCGTTTGCCGCTAACTAGCAAAGACGTGGTCTCGAGCTGGCTGAGCTAAGTAGTGTCTTTTCACTAACTTTTTCTGTCAGAAATTTGCTAATTCTTTAACAAAAGCTGTTTTAACGGCTACTCTGTGCTGTTGTGTGTGTTTTGAAAATTTTTTGTGGAAAATTTGTGTGTGATTGGTGTTTGTTCTGGCTACAGGCCCCCTTGATCTGTAGGGCCTTCCCTGTCAGTCAATCCCTTTGAACCTTTAGGGGTTCTTGGATTCCCTTAGATATATTTACTGTTGTATGTCTTCAGTTGGCCTTAATTTTATTGCGGGCTGTCATTCTTAACGGCAAGTTAATCTTTGTAGTGTCAGTCTATTTCAAAAGAGTTTTGTCTGTGAGAGAGTTACTCAGTTCTACTTATAATGTCTCAGGCTCCTAGGCCTTCGGGCTTTAAAAAGTGCTCTAAATGTAGTTTTAAAATGTCTATCACGGATGACCACTCTCTCTGTGTATATTGTTTGGGCGCCAAACATTTGCAGGAGTCCTGCAGCGTGTGTCACGCTTTTTCCTCGAGGGTCCTCCAAGAGAGGAAAAATAAGCTTATATTGAAAGGCCTTATAAAACCCTCTTTTGAAGAAGCTTTAGCATCCTCTCCTTCTCCTGCTAAAAAGAAAAGGGCGTCGGCTCCGACCAGTCCGTCGGACCCGACCGCCAAAAGACATAGACAGGCTTCTCCTTCGGCTCCAAGGACTTCGGAGCCGAGGGCGGAACGGTCTGCCTCGATGCCTCCAGTCTCGACTCCCCTGGCTTCGGAGCCGATGGCTGGGGCATCGAGAGGCGGGTCACCTTCATCGGCTCCACTGATCTCGGAGCCAATGAAGGTTGTCCGCTCAGACATTTCCTCCTCGGCGCCTAAGTCCTCCTCGGCACCGATGGAAACTGGTTTGTGCATTCCTTCGGCGCCGATAGTTATCGAGTCGCCTCGGAGCCGGTCCCCTAGCCCCTTGGGGCCGTTGGAGAGGCCAACTCGAACCCGTTCAGTCTCCTCTAGGTCATCGAGGATGTCAGATTCGGACATAGACAGGGTGCTCCAAAGACTGTTCCAGTCCCCAGTCTTTCAAAAATTTGTTTCGGCTCCGACCCAATTGGCTTCGGAGCCGATAGCCCATTCCATTGCCATTCCTCCTCCGACCGCTTCGGCTCCATCGGAGCAGGTGCTGTTGGAGCCGGTGGAGATCCTAGGGTCGGCTCCGACCCTTACTCCAACCCCGGCCTTCGGGTTCGAGTTTGGCACGCGGACTTCTTCGGCCGGACCCGGGGGTGACGTTTCGGGACCAATGCTGTCGGTTCCGAGCCTCCCTCTCGGTGCTTCGGCTGCGGGACTTCCGTCTGCTATCATGGCTCCGGGGACCGGACACTCCCAGGATTCTGGGGGTCCGGCTTTCAGAGCTATGAGGAGTGCCTTGGCCAAGTCTTCTTCGGCCATCTCTACGGCTTTACCGGAACCTTCCCTGGGCGTGGAGACTGGGTCTTTGGCAGTTCCCCTGTCCCTAGGCAGCGGAGCCCCGGGGCCTGAGGTTACCCCCACTGGGGGTTCCCCTCCTCCTGAGGGTTCTTCGGAGTTGTCTTCGGAGGAGCCCCCAAGGAAGAGATCGTGCAAGAGGAAGCACGTGGACTCCCCCGAGTCTCTTACATCGGACACTGATCTTGATGATGCGGAGGGGTCCCCAAAGTCGTCCTCGGATGATGTCTCATTCGCAGACATTTTAGAGATCCTTAAACAACGAGGCGGCTGGATATCCAAACCCCCCTCTGCTGATGAGTCAGTGCTTCTCAAGGCCTTTGGGGCTCAGCCCTCCGCCTCCTGGGTATCTCCGCCCTTCGATGAGCTCCTGGACTTAGTTTGTCGGAGGGCGTGGGAACATCCAGATACTGTGGAACCAGTGCCTCCTCACCCTAACAAATTTTTGTCTGCCCCACCCGAGAAGGAGTTCTTGACAAAAGGCGTGGCTGTAGATGCCATGGTGGTGGCATCTGCTACACAACAGGACGTGGCAGAGGCTTCAACGTCCGTCCATCCTCCTAATAAGGAGTCTAGGAGCATGGACCGATGCAAGCGCACCCTGACTTCAGCGGCCTTTACACTAAGGTCCCTGAACTATTTGGCACATTTTACCAGGCTACAGAGGGATCTGGTCAAGGAGCTGTCAGATTCCCTCTCAGGTAACCTACCTGAGCAGCTAGCCCAGTCGGTTAGCTCTCAGTTGGCTATCCTTACCTCGATTTCTAACTCGTCCATGAGGCTCATTTCATATGCGGCCGAAGGGGCGGGCAGAGCGGCAGGCACAGGCGTAGCTCTACGGAGACAAGCCTGGCTCCGTTTGTGTCATTTCGCGGAGGCCTTCAAGTCTTCCTTCGCCAACGCTCCCTTTGATGGGTCCTCTTTGTTCGGACCTAAGGTAAAAGACACTCTTACCCGCTGTGAGCAAGAGGGAAAAACTTTATCTGCCGTAGGTGCACGTTATTCCACTCCCTTTCGGCCTTATCCCAAGGCTAAAGGAGGAGGGAAGATGTGGTTCCACAAATCACGGAAGTTTTTCCTCAACAGCAGGAAGATTCCCTTCCAGAGGCAGAGGACGGGAAATTTTTCTGGGAGACGCCGTCCCAGAGGCGGCAGAGGGCCCGCAATTCTGGAGACCGCGAGTCCTTTCGTGGCTCTTCAGCCTCCCACACTTCATGAGGGATTGCCCGGCTGTGCTGCTTCGGAGCCAGTCGGGTGCCGTTACCAAGCACCTAAAAGCCTGGGAGTCTATCACTCAGGACAGATGGGTGCTTCGGATTATTGCCGGAGGTTACACCATTCCCTTCACACACTCACCCCCACCGTCCAAAAATCCCGGACCCACCACCCAGTCAAAGGGAAATTGCAGCCGCAGAAGCTTCAAAGCTGCTAGAAAAAGGAGTCATCCAACCGGTCCCCACAGACCAGATCGGATCCGGAAATTACTCAAGGTTCTTTTAGTGCCAAAAAAGACAGGGGACCTGAGACCAATATTGGATCTCAGCAAACTAAACCAGTCCGTCATGAAGTCCAAATTCCGAATGGTCACTTTACAATCCATTCTCCCATTGTTGGAGAAGGATGTTTGGATGTGCTCCATAGATCTCAAGGACGCCTATTATCACATACCGATACATCAGGCGTCCAGGAGGTATCTGCGCTTCAGCCTGGGAGACAGTCATTTCCAATTTTGTGCACTGCCCTTTGGTCTCACCACAGCCCCCAGGGTGTTCACCAAGTGTTTGGCAGTAGTGACTGCTCACCTGAGGAGTCTTGGATTCCAAGTGTTTCCCTATCTGGACGACTGGCTCCTGACTGCCACCACCAGGCATCTACTAATAGACAACCTAAAAGCCACCATCTCCTGGGTGCTTCCCTGGGAATTACATTCAATTGGTCAAAGTCTGTCTTGCTGCCCTCTCAGCGCATAAGATTCATAGGAGCAGAGATAGACTCAAAATTGATGCGTCTTCCTTCCTACCAAAAGGATTCAAACTTTACAAGGTCAAGTCCAAGCCCTGCTTCCAAGATCCAAAGCCCCAGCCAGGATGGTCCTGCAACTTTTAGGTTCGATGTCTGCCACGGTTCTCCTAGTTCCACTGGCAAGATTGCACATGAGGATTCTTCAGTGGCTGTTATCGACACAATGGTCTTTTCAGAATCTCCCCCTCAATCATCTCATACTGATTACAGAAAGCGTGCAAACGGGACCTCCGCTGGTGGCTTCAGCCATCCAATCTGAATCAGGGAAGACCTTTTGTTATCCCCCCTCCGGTGGCCACCCTGACAACGGATGCCTCCCAGACAGGGTGGGGGGGGGGCATTGTCTGGGCAGGTTAGTTCAGGGTTCTTGGCTTCCAGACGAAACCTTTCTCCATATCAATGTATTGGAAATGAGGGCTGTACTCCTGTCCCTACAGGCCCTCCACAAGTTTCTCCCTCAAGGCATTATCGCTATCCACACAGACAACATGTCGGTGGTCTGGTATCTAAACAAACAAGGAGGGACCAGATCTTACCTCCTTTGCAGAGAGGCCATGAGGGTGTGGGAATGGGCTGTAGCTACCAACCGTTTCTTGGTAGCGACCCACATTCCAGGGAAATCCAATATTTTGGCAGACAGATTAAGCAGGACGATTCTCTCTCCTCACGAGTGGTCACTGAACGAAACAGTAGCAGCTCAGGTTTTCAGAAGATGGGGGACTCCGTGCTGCGACCTGTTTGCAACACCACAAAACACAAAGTGCAAAAGGTTCTTTTCCTTGACTCCGCGTCAGGGGGAAGGCAGCTACGGATGCTCTAGCCCAACCTTGGCCAACAGGACTACTTTATGCCTTTCCTCCGGTTCCACTCCTCCCCAAAGTCATCCAGAAAGCTTCCCAATTGGGGTCCACAATGATACTAATCGCCCCGCACTGGCCTCGTCAGGTATGGTTCCCCTACCTAAAGAAACATGCTCTGGACGGTCCTTGGTTTTTGGATCTAACTCTGGACCTGCTGATTCATCAGTCGGGACGACAACACCAGTCCCTTCACACTTTGAAATTAACAGCTTGGCTCCTCCACTTCCGACTTTAGTCAGAAATCACAACTTAGACCCGGAAGTTATTCACATTTTATCTTCGGCCCACAAACCCACCACTAAGAAATTGTACCTCAGTAAGTGGAAGAGGTTTGCTATCTGGGCTCAACTCAGGGGCTTAGACCCTATCACTGCCCCGATACCAGAGGTCTTGAAATTTTTAACATCCTTGTTTACTCAAGGATCTTCAGTCTCTACTATTAAAGTCCAGCTAGCAGCTATCTCCAAATTTCATGAATCCATGGATCCACCGTTGATGAGCAGCAGATTATGCAAAACTTTCATTAAAGGTGCTGTGCTGTTAAGACCCCCAGTTTTTCATCCTGCGCCTCCGTGGGATCTTGATTTGGTACTTCGTGCCTTAACATCTTCCCCTTTCAAACCGGCTGCTACATGTGAGTTAAAATATCTGTCTTGGAAAACTGCCTTCTTAGTTGCAATTACCTCTGCAAGAAGAGTTTCAGAGCTTCAAGCCCTATCTATCAAACCACCGTACTTGATTTTTCACAAGGATAGAGTATCACTTAGGCCTAATCCATCTTTTGTTCCAAAGGTTTGTTCTAATCTCTGTCTCCAACAATCTCTAGAGCTACCAGTTTTCTTTCCAAAATTCTCAAATGAAGCTGAATACACCTTCCATAAATTGGATGTTCACAGGCAACTGCGCTTCTATCTAGACAGGACTCAACAAATTCGAAAACAGACCAGTTGTTTGTGTCCTTTTCAGATAATAAATTGGGTAAAACCGTCACGAAAGCTACTATCTCCAAATGGATTAGAGATTGCATAACTCAGGTTTATTCCTCTTCAAATAAGCAACTTACAACATCTATCAAAGCTCACTCTACCAGAGCTATGGCTACTTCTATTGCTTTTCATTCCAAGCTCGCTATTTCTGAGATTTGTGCTGCGGCTACTTGGTCCAACCCGCACACTTTCATTTCCCACTATAAATTGGATGTGGCATCTAAAGGGCGAGCATCATTTGGTTCCACGGTACTCAGGAGTGTTTTCCAGTGAGCCACCCAGGATTCAGGTGCTAGGGACGCTGTCCCATCAGTCAGAATGTAGGCGAGATAGGATCACATAACATCTTTTAGTTATGTACTCACCATAACTTCAGATGTTTGGGATCCATCTCGCCTACATTCCTAATACCCACCCTCCTTCCTCCTGCCTTGGAGATCAGAAGAGATTGAACGGTTTGAGTTCTACTGTTTTTATCTTGTTTCATCTGGCGATGTTATATAAGCAGTGCGTGTGTGCATGTATGCGGACAAACTAGATCTGGGGGACTGGTAGTGGTGCATCCTGGGATATAGTAAGCTCAGCCAATAAGAGACTTCGCTCTTTGGCATAAGCGTGCCGAGTCGGAGCCGAGGGATCGGCTCCGAACCCATCAGTCAGAATGTAGGCGAGATGGATCCCAAACATCTGAAGTTATGGTGAGTACATAACTAAAAGTTATAGACCCCTGAAACATAACACTCATGTGCAGTCAGAAAGAGTGGGTAAGTTCACATGTAGAAGATGTACAGCTTGTGCGTATATCTATTCAGGATGTAATTTTACACACCCATAGCTAGGTTTTGTTATTAATATTGATTTTTATGCTGACTGCCATACCAAGAATCTAGTGTATTTTAGTTTTTGGACGACATGCTACACATATTATATTGGCAAAACAAACAGATCCTTCAAAGATAGGATTTTAGTTATTCTCGTCCATCAGTCCAAGCATATCAGTAACTACAAGTTTTATATATATATGTTTTTTGTACATTTGTACTTATTAATGCCAATTAATTACATCACTATCAAACTTGATTTGTATGGTCTGATGAAGTGGAGCTTTGGTCCGTGAAAGCGCTTACTCTGTGTATTTTTTTGTGCCAATTAAATATTTTGAACTAAGCCGTGCTTGGAACATTTGCTGTTTTTTTTTTACATTTATTATGTTTTCACAGTTGGTTCCTGTGTCGAAAGTGAGGTTTGTTTGCAGTTATATTTTCAAAGCACTTTGGTTGGCAATTGTACAAGATCGCTACATTACTGTGGTTGGGAATATGTCCTTTTCCCTGTATTATGTAATCTCTGAGCTAGACTATATAATTAGTAGGAGGTGTTATGGTAAAGGGGTGCTGAACCCCTAGAAAAATTGCACTAAGGATATGTTTTTTCTTATTTTATTTTGTCGATCTTAGTGACATCAACATTAGGGTGTTTACACTATTTCAAGAACATTCATAAATGTATATAGATAAAGATTTTAAGTTTGTTATTCATTTGTACGTGTAATAGTTATTGTGGCATTTTGAAATAAACTATAGTTTGCCATCAGAATGTATTGTTGCAGTTATGTTCCTTACAGGGTCTGATTGTTGATGTGTTGGTACTGTTTTACAGGTCAGAGAATGGATTCTGCATGGATGTCTTCAGCAGCCCTATTCCTCTTCAGCTTTACAACTGGCTACCCTTGGAGGTGATTCGTGAACAACCAACAACTGTAAAGTCAGATATCTACAGTTACTGTACTATTGTCCAGGAGTTATTTACAGGTCAGAGTCACCCTATGGCATGAAGGTCCACTTGTTATGTAAGTGTGGTGCCAGCCACAGGATATCATTTGACCATAACAGCAACATTTAACTACTCCTGCCACACAGTAACACGTTTTATTTTATTGGTGTATTTATTTATTTTTGGTAATCCATGGGACAGTGCTTTTGTAGGGGGCAGTCCTTAAAAGTAAGATCCCAAGAGAGAAGAGAGTATAGTAAGTATATCAGAGTAGATTTATACTACAGGTAATGAAGAGAGTATAGTGAGTATATCAGAATAGATTTATACTACAGGTAATGAATAGAGTATAGTGAGTATAGCAGAGTAGATTTATACTACAGGTAATGAAGAGAGTATAGTAAGTATATCAGTAAGTATATCAGAGTAGATTTATACTACAGGTAATGAAGAGAGTATAGTAAGTATATCAGAGTAGATTTATACTACAGGTAATGAAGAGAGTATAGTAAGTATATCAGAGTAGATTTATACTACAGGTAATGAAGAGAGTATAGTAAGTATATCAGAGTAGATTTATACTACAGGTAATGAGAGTATAGTAAGTATATCAGAGTAGATTTATACTACAGGTAATGAGAGTATAGTAAGTATATCAGAGTAGATTTATACTACAGGTAATGAAGAGAGTATAGTAAGTATATCAGAGTAGATTTATACTACAGGTAATGAAGAGAGTATAGTAAGTATATCAGAGTAGATTTATACTACAGGTAATGAAGAGAGTATAGTAAGTATATCGGAGTAGATTTATACTACAGGTAATGAAGAGAGTATAGTAAGTATATCAGAGTAGATTTATACTACAGGTAATGAAGAGAGTATAGTAAGTATATCAGAGTAGATTTATAATACAGGTAATGAAGAGAGTATAGTAAGTATATCAGAGTAGATTTATACTACAGGTAATGAAGAGAGTATATTAAGTATATCAGAGTAGATTTATACTACAGGTAATGAAGAGAGTATAGTAAGTATATCAGAGTAGATTTATACTACAGGTAATGAAGAGAGTATGGTAAGTATATCAGAGTAGATTTATACTACAGGTAATGAAGAGAGTATAGTAAGCATATCAGAGTAGATTTATACTACAGGTAATGAAGAGAGTATAGTAAGTATATCAGAGTAGATTTATACTACAGGTAATGAAGAGAGCATAGTAAGTATATCAGAGTAGATTTGTACTACAGGTAATGAAGAGAGTATAGTAAGTATATCAGAGTAGATTTATACTACAGGTAATGAAGATAGTATAGTAAGTATATCAGAGTAGATTTATACTACAGGTGATGAAGAGAATATAGTAAGTATATCAGAGTAGATTTATACTACAGGTGATGAAGAGAGTATAGTAAGTATATCAGAGTAGATTTATACTACAGGTAATAGGTTCATAGGTTCATACTAGGCTATCTGCCCTAGGGCATTTATAAGCCTAGCCAGAGTGTGTGTGGCTTTCACCACCCCTTAGAATGAGAATACTATACCCATTAGTTTGCTGTGCCTCTGTCCAGCAGTGACACAGAGATGATTCCTGGGGTAAACCTACGATCTCCCATCCACTCGTCAAGATTTCTCTTGAACAGAGTCAGTGAGGGGCTCTGCCTCACATGGACTGTGATTCTGTTCCATAGTGTAGGGAGTCTCTGGGTGATGAATCTGTCCCTCCAGCACGTCCTATTTATATCCGTGTTGAGGTTTAAGTCTCTTGCTCTCGTGGCTCTGGTGGATTTGGATTTTTTGAGGTGGAGCATGTCCATTTATTCCGGGTTGGACATGGCCTTGTATGTCAGGCACAGATCACCTCTGAGCAGACGGTATGCGACTGAATAGAGCTGGAGTTTCTTCAGTCGGGCATCGTATGACATATGTTTGAGCCTTTATCCTTTTGGTGAGGAACTTTTGGGTCTTTCCAACTGCTGCAGGTGTCGGGTAAGGTACATTCGAATGGGGCGTTGTACTCAATCATTGGTCTGATAAGTGAAGAGTACAGGGTACAATGACCTCTCCTGATCTGGATGTGAATCCCTTCATGATCAGGTGGGCAATGTAGAAGGTCTTCCTAACCACTTTGGCAATGTGAGTGTCAAAAGACAGGTTACTGTCAACTTGGGTCCCCAGGTCCCTGATAACATCTTCCGTGTTTAATGGATTACCACCTATGTGGTAATTAGGGGTTACCTTGTTTTTCCAAAAGGGTATGACTATACATTTTTTGGCATTTAGCTTAAGGCCATGGCTCTGGCACCAGTTATCCATTTCTATGAGACCTCTCTGGAGGATGTCTGTGTCTGATGGAGTGTCAATTATGGTGCCCAGTTTGCAGTCATCTGCAAATTTTGTCAGCCACAATCCCCCTATGTTTGCCTGCACTTCAGAAAAATAAATGCCGAACAAGAGGGGGCCCAGGACTGAGCCCTGTGGGACACAGCTCGTGACCGGCTTAGAGTCTGACATGGCACCAGCAACTCTAACCCTGTGTGTTCTGTCCTTGAGCCAGTTTGCAACCCATCTTGTGACATATGGGTTTACATCTAAGCTGGTGAGCTTTTCTATGATGCCCGAGTGAGGTATTGTGTCGAACGCTTTTGCTAGGTCAAGGTAGGCTGTGTGAACTGCCTTACCCTCATCAATGGCCTTAGTGACTGTTTCAAAAAAGTCGACCAAGTTCAAGAGGCAGGATCTGCCCTTGACAAAGCCAAATTGGGTAGGATCCAGTGTCTGTAGGTCCCCAGTATCTTTATTTATGAGTTCCATTATGATCCTCTCCATAGCTTTGCAGACAAGGCTCGTCAAGCTTATGGGGCGGTAATTTCCAGGGTCCGTAGAAGCACCACCTTTGTGGAGTGGGACCACAGTTGCCGTACGCCATTCTTTGGGTACGTATCCTGTAGTAAGGCTAAGATTAAACAGCAGCCTTATGTGTGGGTTTAGTTCCTCATTGAGTTCGTGTAGCACACAGCCGGGGACACCGTCCGGTCCCATTGATGCTGTGTTTTTTGCTTTAGAGAGAGCAGCTCTCACCTGGGCATCTGAGATGTTTGGGAGGCTAGACTCTGGTGGGATAGATATTTCTCCTTTTGGGGGGAGGGAGGGGAGAAATTTGCACTGAACCTGTCTGCCAGTATGTTGGCAATGTCTGTGGGTTCAGTGATTTTTTATCATTTTGGACTAATTCTGAGCATAACTGGGGGTTTCCACCCAGGTTTCTAACATAGCTAAAGAAGGCCTTATGATTGTCTTTTGTGTCATTAGCGATTTTTCTCTCAAAGTTGGCCTTGGATGATTTTATGAGTGATTGTAGTTTTTGCTAGTATTGATCAGAGATGCCTTCCCTTTTAGGGATTTTGCTCTGTCATGTAGTAGCTTTCTCCTCTTGTTGTAGAGTTTGTTTATGGCTGGGGTCCACCAGACCGGGCGCCTGCCTTTGGTGGAAAGGGTCTTGATTTTATTAGGGATTGCTTGATCCATACATTCCTGGAGGTGCTCGTAGAAGGCATTTGTAAGGGTTTCAGCAGCGTGGGTTGTGGTTTCCACTGGCTCGGGGCCTTGAAGGATACCACTCCAGTCTTAAGAAGTGTGAAGTTTGCTTTTGAGAAGTTCTTCACTGTGGTCTTTTTGCTGGGGGGGGGCGGGATGTGGATCTCCAATGAGATTAATTTATGGTCTGATCTCACCAATGAGGGATATACTTCCGGTGTGGAGCATTTTGTCCCCATGTTTGTGATGATCAGGTCTAGTATATTTTCTCCTCTTGTGGGGATGGTGACTAGTTGTTCCATAGCATTTGAGTTTATGAACTCCAGGAACCTTTGGGCTAGGGTGTTGGGGCTTGAGTTCCCAGTCTATGTTTGGGTAGTTGAAGTCACCCAATATGATGGTGTTTGGAAAGACATTCATACTGTCCAGTGTCTTCAGGAAGGCTGTGTGGGTTTCCTGAGTTTGAGAAGGTGGTCTGTAGCATGCTACAAACTGTAGGGCAGTTTTACCTATGGTTAATTGCACCTGGATGGTCTCCGATGCTTCGTGCGTTGCCACTAACCTGGAGGTGTGGGTATCCTTTGTGAATATGGATACTCCCCCGCCTTTTGTGGTTCGGTCCGGATTTTGGGGCCGGAACGCATGATATGAGGTATAACCTGATAGTGCTGGGGTGCTCTCAGGAGCCTTGAACCAGGTTTCAGTCACAGCACAGACATCGATGTTCTCCATACTGAGGAGGGCTTCGAGGGCGTGCATCTTGAGGTTTAGACTTCTGGCATTGAGCAGTATTACCCTTAGTTTTTCTCCATTTTTGTTTTCTAGGGCGGTAGGTTTATCATTTGAGCCTTGCCTAAAAAAGGCACTATGGGGGTGGCAAGAGCCTTTGCCAATATCCAGAAGCCCAGGGGTGACAGGTGCAAGCCGTCCCTTACGAAGCAGCGTGGCTTGTCAAGCATGTCATCCCAAGCAGACAGACATTGGATCTCCTTAGAATGACACCAGTAATTAAGCCAATTATTAAAGCTGATCATTTTGTCTCTGTATTGTGGCATCATTCTTGGTGAGGGTAGGATACTGCTCAGGGTCAGGGTCACACCGGCCTGGGCTACATAATCTGAGAGCTCCTCTATGTCTCTTTTCATGTAGTCCAGGGAGGTATGTCTCAGGTCGTTCACACCGGCATGGACAATGACTGAGTCATACTTGTACTTGCTGTGGAGTGACCTGAGTGCTTGTGTTATGTGGCGGATTCTAGCGCCTGACAGGCAGCTTACTGTGATCTTTTCCTTGTTCAGTCTGGTGAGTGGGACGTCAGTGTGTCTGACTATGGAGTCACCTATAACAAGTGTGTCTGGCATTGTGTTTGGCCTTAAGGGCTGTGACTGTTTAGCACACTGAATAATGAAGACAGTATAGTAAGTATATCAGAGTAGATTTATACTACAGGTAATGAAGAGAGTATAGTAAGTATATCAGAGTAGATTTATACTACAGGTAGTATAATGAAGGTCATGTCACTTTAGTAAAGAAATAGGCAGCAGTAAGAACTGCAAGAGCCCTTCCCCATCATCTGCCATGGTGTCAGGCATGCAGTTTCACCACCAGCAAACACTCCTCACACATGGAAAACTGTTCTGTAATAAATATCTCGTTTTCTAAACACAATCTTTACTAGTAGCTGTTTTGAAGCTTCCCATTGTTACATACACAAACACAACACTCACATAGACACACACACACACACACACACACACACACACACACACACACACACACACACAGACAAGGTGTCTCATTTTATTTTTATAGACTAAGGCATTGTCAGCTGTAGACAAACAAAAAAGGTTCAACAGAAGTTAGACAATCTGATTAACTCAATGTGTCAAAGAAGGGGACTGTTACTCTGTGTGGTCTGCTTGAGTGTGGCAGCTAACCGGTAGCACCACATCCACCACCACCACCCTACTCCAGTTTCATTCCATTCTGTAATCTAAGGATGCCTGAAAGACCTCAACAGAGTTACATTGTGCCACCCATTTTGGTAGTGGATTCTGTGCCTCAACCACACCATCTGTAAAAATAAGTTTCCCTTAAGAATTTAATTCCATTCCTTTTATTCGCAGGTGTTGTTACTTTTGTTACATTTTCATCTGTAATAATTGCACAGATCTGATGTTGCCCTTCTCATTCTGCTTCACGTATGAGTCTCAGATCCAATTCTCTGTAGTATCAAATTAGAGACTTCTGCAGGGTCTTGTCTATCTTCATGATGACCCAGTCATAGAACAGGATCAGACAGGAAATATCCACTCTAAATGTATGTTGTAGTTTGCTGCCTGACTTACTGTTGCCAGAAGAATCTTCTAAGCCTTGATTTTAAAGGTGCATATATTGTTTTGCTCAGTCTGCAGTCAGACTGACTGACCTATAGATTCTTGTGCTGCCTCTTTAGCTGTCTTTGTAGAGTGGCACATCAGACCGATGTTCTTTGGTTATCAGGACTAACCTCTGCTTAGTAGACCTGTATAGTTATGGGATGGCATTTACTGGAGCACAGCATCCCTTTTAGGATCCTCAGCAGAATTTCATGTGGTCTCTGTCCATAATATTCCTTCCTGCAATCTCCCAGTGGCCTTTTCAGCTTATCTGTTGTTATGTTTTCAGCTGTTTATTCTCTACCTTGTCTTTTCTGCCTTCATAAAATGATAACCTAATGTCTGCTTCTTTTATGCGTAGTAATATAAAATATTAACTTAGAGTTATTGCAAGTTCCTCTGTCTTTGTATACTTTCACTTCTCTGAAGGTGATTTCTCTTCCTTCCCTTTTCCTTTCTGCTGCATACCAGAAGAAGAGCTTCTTCCCTGTCGAGATGGCTATTGCTGATTTCTCTTCCATCTCCTCGTTGGCCTTTTTACAGCAGTTTGCTGCAGTGTTTAACTGCACGTGTGCTTTTCATTGATCACCTCCCTTGTTTCACTGCACTTCCTGGATTTCGGTCTCCTTATTTTTGTCACCCCAACTGTCTAATAAATCATATTAGACTTTTGTTTTACCTTAACATCCATTTTAATCCTTTATTCCATACCTTCACAGATTACACATTTAACATATTCTTCTCTGGCTCCTGTATTCCTTCAGTCTCCTACCACTTACACAGAGCCTGTTTATGAATTTTCCCAGTAATCTCTGAGCCTGTCCTTTGCAGGCCTTACACACTCTTTCTTCCTGGCCAACCTGACTTGCAGATGCTTTATCTCCTCCCCCAATTTTGTACACTGTCAAGGATTCTTTCTCTGTCTCTTGCTTCTAAATAGTATGATGTTATGTGATCCTATCTCGCCTACATTCTGACTGATGGGTTCGGAGCCGATCCCTCGGCTCCGACTCGGCACGCTTATGCCAAAGAGCGAAGTCTCTTATTGGCTGAGCTTATTATATCCCAGGATGCACCACTACCAGTCCCCCAGATCTCGTTTGCCGCTAACAAGTGAAGACGTGGTCTCGAGCTGGCTGAGCTAAGTAGTGATTAATTCACTAGTTTTTCTGTCAGGAATTTCTATTTTTCTTCAACAAAAGCTGTTTTAACAGCTATTCTTGTGTTTTGAGTGAGTTTGGTGGAATTTACTTAGTAAATTCTTGTGTTGTGAGTGTTGACTAGGAGTACCTCTAGTGTGTAAAGGCCTTTCCCGGTCTTTTTGATTGTAGGTGACTTCTGTTTTGTTAGGGATCTCGGATCCTTTATATTGTGGATAGTTTATCTTTCTTGTTAAAAAAGATCAAAGAAGAGAGAATTTCTTAATAATTTACAGTGTTTGTACTGTGTTTTGGACTTTAATTCACCGGAATGTCTCAGGTACCTAGGCCTTCAGGCTTTAAAAAGTGCACCAAGTGCAACTTTAAAATGTCGATCACAGATGACCACTCTCTCTGTGTTTATTGTTTGGGTGCAAAGCATTTGCAGGAGTCCTGCAGCGTGTGTCACGCTTTTTCCTCGAGGGTCCTCCAAGAGAGGAAAAATAAGCTCATATTAAAAGGTCTTGTAAAACCCTCCTTCGAAGAAGCTTTAGCATCCTCTCCTTCTCCCGCTAAAAAGAAAGGGCGTCGGCTCCGACCAGTCCGTCGGATCCGACCGCCAAAAGACATAGGCAGGCTTCTCCTTCGGCTCCAAGGACTTGGAGCCGAGGGCGGAACGGTCTGCCTCGATGCCACCAGTCTCGACTCCTCTGGCTTCAGAGCCGATGGCTGGGGCATCGAGAGGCGGGTCACCGCCGGCTCCACTGGTCTCGGAGCCGACAAAGGTTGTCCGCTCAGACACTTCCTCCTCGGCGCCAAGTCCTCCTCGGCACCGATGGAAACTAGTGTGGGTATTCCTTCGCGCCGATAGTCATCGAGTCGCCTCGGAGCCGGGTCCCCTAGCCCCTTGGGGCCGTTGGAGAGGCCATCTCGAACCCGTTCAGTATCCTCTAGGTCATCGAGGATGTCAGATTCGGACATAGACAGGGTGCTCCAAAGACTGTTCCAGTCCCCAGTCTTTCAAAATTTGTTTCGGCTCCGACCCAGTTGGCTTCGGAGCCGATGGCCCATGCCCATGTCATTGCTATTCCTCCTCCGACCGCTTCGGCTCCGTCGGAGCAGGTGCTGTTGGAGCCGGTGGAGATCTTAGGGTCGGCTCCAACCCTTACTCCAACCCCGGCCTTCGGGTCCGAGTTTGGTACACGGACTTCTTCGGCTGGACCTGGGGGTGATGTTTCAGGACCTATGCTGTCGGTTCCGAGCCTCCCTCTCGGTGCTGCTGCGGGACTTCCGTCTGCTATCATGGCTCGGGGACCGGACACTCCCAGGATTCTGGGGTCCGGCTTTCAGAGCTATGAGGAGTGCCTTGGCCAAGTCTTCTTGCCATCTCTTCGGCTTTACCGGCACCTTCCCTGGGCGTGGAGACTGGGTCTTTGGCAGTTCCCCTGTCCTTAGGCAGCGGAGCCCCTGGGCCTGAGGTTACCCCCATTGGGGTTCCCCTCCTCCTGAGGGTTCTTCGAGTTGTCTTCAGAGGAACCCCAAGGAAGAGATCGTGCAAGAGGAAGCACGTGGACTCCACAGAGTCTATTACATGGGACACTGATCTTGATGAAGCGGAGGGGTCGCCGAAGTCGTCCTCGGATGATGTCTCATTTGCAGACATCTTAGAGATCCTCAAACAACGAGGCGGCTGGATATCCAAACCCCCCTCTGCTGATGAGTCAGTGCTCCTCAAGGCCTTTGGGGCTCAGCCCTCCGCCTCCTGGGTGTCTCCGCCCTTTGACGTGCTCCTGGATTTAGTTTGTCGGAGGGCGTGGGAACATCCAGATACCGTGGAACCAGTCCCTTCTCGTCCTAACAAATTTTTGTCTGCCCCACCCGAGAAGGAGTTCCTCACTAAAGGCGTGGCTGTAGATGCCATGGTGGTGGCATCTGCTACACAACAGGACGTGGCAGAGGCTTCAACGTCCGTCCATCCTCCTAATAAGGAGTCTAGGAGCATGGACGATGCAGGGAAGCGTACCTGACTTCAGTGGCCTTTACTTTAAGGTCCCTGAATTATTTGGCACATTTTACCAGGCTTCAGAGGGATCTGGTCAAGGAGCTGTCAGATTCCCTCTCAGGTAACCTACCTGAGCAGCTAGCCCAGTCGGTTAGCTCTCAGTTGGCTATCCTTGCTTCAATTTCTAACTCGTCCATGAGGCTCATTTCATGCGGCCGAAGGCGGGTAGAGCGGCAGGCACAGGCGTGGCTCACGGAGACAAGCCTGGCTCCGTTTGTGTCGTTTTGCGGAGGCCTTCAAGTCTTCCTTCGCCGACGCTCCCTTTGATGGGTCCTCTTTATTTGGACCCAAGGTTAAAGACACTCTTACCCGCTGTGAGCAAGAAGGAAAAACTTTATCTGCCGTAGGTGCACGTTATTCCACTCCCTTTCGGCCTTATCCCAAGGCTAAAGGAGGAGGGAAGATGTGGTTCCGCAAATCACGGAAGTTTTTCCATCAACAGCAGGAAGATTCCCCTTCCAGAGGCAGAGGACGGGGAAATTTTTCTGGGAGACGCCGTCCCAGAGGCGGCAGAGGGCCCCGCAATTCTGGAGACCGCGAGTCCTTTCGTGGCTCTTCAGCCTCCCACACTTCATGAGGGATTGCCCGACTGTGCTGCTCCGGAGCCAGTCGGGTGCCGTTTTGCCAAGCACCTAAAAGCCTGGGAGTCAATCACTCAGGACAGATGGGTGCTTCGGATTATTGCCGGAGGTTACACCATCCCCTTCACACACTCACCCCCACCGTCCAAAAAAATCCCGGACCCACCACCCAGTCAAAGGGAAATTGCAGCCGCAGAAGCTTTAAAGCTGCTAGAAAAAGGAGTCATCCAACCGGTCCCCACAGACCAGATCGGATCCGGAAATTACTCAAGGTTCTTTTTAGTGCCAAAAAAGACAGGGGACCTGAGACCAATATTGGATCTCAGCAGACTAAACCAATCCGTCACGAAATCCAAATTCCGAATGGTCACGTTACAATCCATTCTCCCATTGTTGGAGAAGGATGTTTGGATGTGCTCCATAGATCTCAAGGACGCCTATTATCACATACCGATACATCGGGCCCAGGGAGTATCTGCGCTTCAGCCCGGGAGACAGTCCTTTTCCATTTTGTGCTCTGCCCTTTGGTCTCACCACAGCCCCAGGGTGTTCACCAAATGTTTGGCAGTAGTAACGGCTCACCTGAGGAGTCTTGGATTCCAAGTGTTTCCCTATCTGGATGACTGGCTCCTGACTGCCACCACCAGTCATCTACTAATGGACAACCTCAAAGCCACCATCTCCTGGGCGCTACCCTGGGAATTACATTCAATTGGTCAAAGTCTGTCTTGCTGCCCTCTCAGCGCATAAGGTTCATAGGAGCAGAGATAGACTCAAAATTGATGCGCGTTTTTCTTCCTACCGAAAGGATCCAAACTTTACAAGGCCAAGTTCAAGCCCTGATTTCAAGATCCAAGGCCCCAGCCAGGATGGTCCTACAAGTTTTAGGTTCGATGTCTGCCACGGTTCTTCTAGTTCCTCTGGCAAGATTGCACATGAGGATTCTTCAGTGGCTATTATCGACTCAATGGTCCTTTCAGGATCTTCCCCTCAATCACCCCATTATGATTACAGAAACATGCAAACGGGACCTTCGCTGGTGGCTTCAGACATCCAATCTAAATCAGGGAAGTCCTTTTGTTATTCCCTCTCCAGTGGTCACCCTGAAGACAGATGCCTCCCAGACAGGGTGGGGGGGCATTGTCTGGGCAGGTTAGTTCAGGGCTCCTGGCTTCCAGACGAAACTTTTCTCCACATCAATGTATTGGAGATGAGGGCTGTACTTCTGTCCCTACAGGCCTTACACAACTTTCTCCCTCAGGGCATAATCGCCATCCACACAGACAACATGTCGGTGGTCTGGTATCTAAACAAACAAGGAGGGACCAGATCTTATCCCCTTTGCAGAGAGGCCATGAGGGTGTGGGAATGGGCTGTAGCTACCAGCCGTTTTTTGGTAGCGACCCACATTCCGGGGAAATCAAATATATTGGCAGACAGATTAAGCAGGACAATTCTCTCTCCTCACGAGTGGTCCCTAAACGAAACAGTAGCAGCTCAGGTTTTCAGGAGATGGGGGACGCCGTGCTGCGACCTGTTTGCAACACCACAAAACACAAAGTGCAAAAGGTTCTTCTCCTTGACTCCACATCAGGGGGAAGCAGCTATGGATGCTCTAGCACAACCTTGGCCAACAGGGCTACTTTATGCCTTTCCTCCGATTCCACTTCTCTCCAAAGTCATTCAGAAAGCTTCTCAATTGGGGTCCAAAATGATACTGATTGCTCCGCACTGGCCTCGTCAGGTATGGTTTCCCTACCTGAAGAAACATGCGGTGGACGATCCTTGGACTTTAGATCTAACTCCGGATCTGCTAATTCATCAGTCGGGACGACAACATCAGTCCCTTCACTCCTTGAAGTTGACAGCTTGGCTCCTCCACTTCCGACTTTAGTTAGAAATCACACATTAGACCCGGACGTTATTCACATTTTATCTTCGGCCCACAAACCCACCACTAAAAAAATGTACCTCAGTAAGTGGAAGAGGTTTGCTATCTGGGCTCAACTCAGGGGCTTAGACCCTATCACTGCTCCGATCCCAGAGGTTTTGAAATTCTTAACATCCCTGTTTAATCAAGGATCTTCTGTCTCTACTATTAAAGTCCAACTAGCGGCTATCTCTAAATTTCACGAATACATGGATCCTCCATTGATGAGCAGCAGATTATGCAAAACTTTCATTAAAGGTGCGGGCCTGTTAAGACCCCCAGTTTTTCATCCTGCGCCTCCGTGGGATCTTGATTTGGTGCTTCGTGCATTAACATCTTCCCCTTTCGAACCGGCTGCTACATGTGAGTTAAAATATCTGTCTTGGAAAACTGCCTTCTTAGTTGCAATTACCTCTGCAAGAAGAGTTTCAGAGCTTCAAGCCCTATCTATCAAACCACCGTACTTGATTTTTCACAAGGATAGAGTATCACTTAGGCCTAATCCATCTTTTGTCCCAAAGGTCTGTTCTAATCTCTGTCTCCAACAATCTCTAGAGCTACCAGTTTTCTTTCCAAAATTCTCCAATGAAGCAGAATACACTCTCCATAAATTGGATGTTCACAGGCAATTGCGCTTCTATTTAGACAGGACTCAGCAAATTCGTAAATCAGACCAGTTGTTTGTGTCCTTCTCAGACAATAAATTGGGTAAAACCATCACAAAAGCTACTATCTCCAAATGGATCAGAGATTGTATAACTCAGGCTTATTCCTCTTGAATAAGCAACTTACAACATCTATCAAAGCTCACTCTACCAGAGCTATGGCGACTTCTATAGCTTTTCATTCCAAGCTCGCTATTTCTGAGATTTGTGCTGCGGCTACTTGGTCCAATCCGCACACTTTCATTTCCCACTATAAATTGGATGTGGCATCTAAAGGGCGAGCATCATTTGGTTCCACGGTACTCAGGAGTGTTTTCCAGTGAGCCACCCAGGATTCAGGTGCTAGGGACGCTGTCCCATCAGTCAGAATGTAGGCGAGATAGGATCACATAACATCTTTTAGTTATGTACTCACCATAACTTCAGATGTTTGGGATCCATCTCGCCTACATTCCTAATACCCACCCTCCTTCCCCCTGCCTTGGAGATCAGAAGAGATTGAACGGTTTGAGTTCTACTGTTTTTATCTTGTTTCATCTGACGATGTTATATAATCAGTGCGTGCATGTGTGCATGTATGCGGACAAACTAGATCTGGGGGACTGGTAGTGGTGCATCCTGGGATATAATAAGCTCAGCCAATAAGAGACTTCGCTCTTTGGCATAAGCGTGCCGAGTCGGAGCCGAGGGATCGGCTCCGAACCCATCAGTCAGAATGTAGGCGAGATGGATCCCAAACATCTGAAGTTATGGTGAGTACATAACTAAAAGTTTTGTTCAACCTCTTCCTGGTTAAATATTTACCTCATTCTGTTTGTTGTTCTGACTTTGGATAATAAGGTATTTTATTCTGCCTCTGGCAGATTAAAGTTTCCTATCACAACTAGTGTGTTCTTTCATCTACATCTCTTGTGTTATCTGTGACTAGATCATCATGCCCCATTTTGTATTTAGTGGGCTTCAAAGGTCATTATCTTCCTCTGTTTAGTGATAAGAACCTTACCTTTGTTTCTTTACCCACATCTTCCTGTTATGCCACTCTGTATAAACCTGTGTGTTGTTTCCTTGTCCCCACTCTGTCCTTCTGTTTTGTCTTCCTCTTCACCCCCTCCCTTACATCTAATGTTGCCTCTCACCCATCCCTGCCTACACTGTCTTTTCTAAGTACCCCTTATTCTGGTTACTCCTTTTCTATCACTGGCCTGTGTTTCCATTATCCCTACCACGTTGGTATCACTGTCCAGTGTTTGTGTTTCTAGCTCAGCCAGATTCCTTCTTAGGCTTGTGTCATCACTTTTTCCTGCTTTCCCATACCTTTATCTTGTCTGTTTCAGCCTTCCTAATTGTTCACAATGTCTTGTTGTCCTCAGAAACATTTTTTTCTCATCTCTTTCTTCTAGTTCTCTTTGTTCTCCATGCTGTTTCTATTTTTCCCTCTTTGCTGCCACTGTCAGCCGATCATCAGACTTGTCCTGGACAATCAGTTCAGTCATTCTTCATCACCAGTGCAAAGGTCACTCAGGAGGGTCCATCATTTAGACAGCCATCAGGGGTAGCTTAGGGTCTTTGTATGCTACCCTGTCCCCTGCATGTACCTAGCAAAGTGCCAAGAAGGAGGAGAAGATTTGTGGTGGGCTGCAGAGAAGTGCATCTCTCGACTTGCACAAGGGATATTTTTTTAGACAATTCCTCCCCTGATCTTGAAGTGTGAATGGTGGATTCCCCAATTTTCAACAGCAAAATTATACTACCTACTACCTTAAGTGTGTGTGCCCTGACCTCGGGGAAGTGAACAGGTCATGCACCCTTCACTCCTCTCTGCCTAGCTCCTCCAGTGCAGGGGCTGCTAATTGCATGTCTGTCACCTGGCCTGCTGTGCACACTCTGTTTTCTAGGCCCATGTGATTTTTAGAGCAGTTCCAATGTATCATTTTTAATAGTTTTAGTCCCATTCCGCTTGCCTGTACACTGTCTGATGTTCTTCTCACTCTCTTTTCCATTTCTTCCCTTTCCTTGCTACTTTTATCCATTCCCTCTTTCCTTCTAGTATTGACATCATTGTGTTTGTTTCTCTTCATTAGCAGTATTTCTTATTGTGACCTGAATCAGAGCTAGGTGTCTTCATAAACAGAATTGAAAAGCCATAATGGTTTATTAGACAGAATACATGACACATTTTTATGTCATTTTCTGTAATCCTTTCTTACCGTCCAGTATTTGCCTTCATTTTTTTCTAGCTGACTATTCTTTTTCTAACACTGTTTATGAAGACAGCTGGCTGTGATTCAGCACAAGCCTGTTAGTATTACAGCTGGTAAAAATCACTTGACTACAACCACAAAGCCCACACACCATGATCCTCCAGTTCTCTTGTGCAACCATCTTCAGTGTTCTGTAAAAAAATCATTGTAGGCACACAAACCAGAGATTCGGGAGGCAGTTAAATCTTCAGCTGGGATAAACTTGTTTTTGTGAATGAGTCAGTAGTTTATATTACTGTTCCTTGTATACTGTCAATTTAAAAATGCATACTGTGGTAAACATTTTGAAAACATGTTTTTTGTTTTTATAATTTAATGTACAAGATGATTATGTCATTTTGCCTAAAGGGAATTACTGGCTTAAAGATTTGATTATTTCATCTGATGCATGTTCTTCTGGTTTATTTTACTTAGCAATATGTTTATGAAAAAATTGAAACAGGAAATCTTTTTGTCTATGTTTTTTTTTATCATTGAAAATATATTTAGAATCTAAACATGAATTCTGCAGACTAGGGGTACTACATCTGCACATTTTTGTTCCAGGATATGGAAGACAGACTGATATCTAGCCTTTTTGATTAGAGTTGACCTATACTGCACAGAGTACACAGGCATCTATGCTTCTAGCCCCGATGATTTAGCTTGCTTGCTTATTTATTTGTGCATTCCATTTCACAATGATGGGCTGCAGAGCTTGGAGGAATTTCAGACATGGTTTTGGCAGTTACCCAGGAGGAGTCCACTTAGAATTTGCAGAAGTTGTCCAGGCAGCTATGCAGTAACTTGTCTAGATCCACAAAAATTATTTCTTTAGTGGGGCAACGTAGTTAAATTAGTCACATCTGGGTTTGTGATAGAAATGAGTTTTCTGACCTGGCACTTAAACTGGAATAGTTGTCACAAGAAGAAAAGAACTGCAGGTTCCACTGTACATACAAGGGTCTCAATGGGAACACTGCGATCAGCTGTTGATGTAGGGGGAAGGCAAGGTCTTGTCTCTGCATAGGCAATATTAGGACAACAGAGGTGGAACGTAACATAAACCAAAGACATAAAAGGGGAGTACAAGGGAATCACCGTTTGTATTGTCTGAATTAAGAGAGAGAGAGTGGAAGAGATTAGAAATGTTTAAATATCTTAGGAGCAGGAGTAATGTACAGGAGTGTTCCTCCGTCTCTTTTTAGAAGACAAAGGGAGGCAGTGTCAGGAAGCTGGAAAAGGCTGGGATGATGTATAGCTCGTCAGTGTTTTTTCACGAGACAGGTGATGAGGCTGTGGTGATGGAGGTATGCCCTTTGTGAGAGTTTTATAATCTGAAGGGTAGATATGAGAGAAGTCTGGTGACTGATACTGAATACAGAAATAAGGTCATATATCAGGAACTTGCAGAAGGAGAAGAAATTAACAGACTAGGTGGAGCTTATGGTTATGTGCCATCACTTTTGGTAAACTCACTAATTTTGTTACCACTATCAATGTGCCAGTAAATAGTGCACTTGCCTTTGTGACAGAATATCATAAGGCAGTTGGTTTTATCCCCACACCATGTGCTTGCATTCCTTTTCTAATAGACACTGTAGAGAAACATGAGGGGTGCGTCATTTCTGAAGTTGTGTCCTTTATATGAGATGTTAAACTGAGGTCTCACCTGCAGTAGCCCAGGTGGATGATAAGATTCTCGTGCACTTAGAAGAAAGAGTGGGATGGTTATCAAAAATTAATCACAATATAATTAATTTAAAGAAGTCATAAATTACACAGTGTTCAGAATCATCAGAGTAGTTCAGATCAACCGTTTATCAACTCTAGTTATATCCACACACTTATCTATTTATTTATTTATGTATTTATTTATTTTACAGATGAGTGATCTTCCCTTTTTTTCTCCTTCGCAGTAGAGCATCAGCATATTCCAGTACCCCCATCCTTTGTCAGGTCTGCCTACCCCTTCTAAGCCCCCACAGACTCAGTACAGTAGGGTTTGTGCTGACAAAGAGCTCAGGAATGTGCATCATTAGGGTTGCCACCAGTCCAATTTTTTTTTTTTTTTTAGGACTATCCAGAAATCAGATTGATTCTCCGGTATTTTTTAAAATACTGTACAAACTCAGGTATTCTGTTTCAAAAAAGGAAACAGACTATCGGAGTTTGTTAAATCGGCTGATTTACTATGCATTTTTACAGAAAAGCATAGTAAATCAGCTGGAAGCAGGCATCAGAAATGGGAAAAAGAGAGTGTTCCCATCTGCTGACGACATAGCAACATCACAAAATGAGCGGAACATGGGTGGGAGAGGGGTGGAAATGGGTGGAGTTACAAGTGATGTGAGGGGCATGGCTTTACTCCGGCTTTAGCCACAATGAAAGATGGGAACCCTATCATACACTAATGTGGAGGTTTTTATTTATTATCTACCCTCAATCCCTTGCATTTGTCAGTATTCTGTGAGAGTCAGGTGTGCAGTGTGAATGTGCCAGTGTATTACCCTTCCACTACAGCAGCTTAGCCAAAATCCACCCTTATTTCCTTTTCTTGGATCATGCCCCCCCTCAACATGTCCAACCTCCATCAAGAATCATACGTTGGGAACACCCATGCAACCCACATGCCCCATGGGATAAGCTTGCCAATCCCTCCCTGTCTCAGCACTTCAGATGCTTGAACTGCTAATTAGAAGTAAGTCAGTGGAGCCATACTTGGATTTTATCCCTCTCCTACACAGCCCCGGCTTAAATGATCCCTTTTGTATTATAAAGCATCTTTTTTGTCCTCCCTATTCAGAATTCCCATATTCATTGTGTAATAGTTGCAATGAAGGATTCAGCACTAAGTTGCAGAAAATCCTAAACTGCATACATTACATTTTGCATATTCAAACGCTTTAGACCATTTAACACCCAGGTAAGAGCACTGAGTACTACAAATCCTTCACCTTTCTATACTTGAAGAAAACACGCCCACGTGTTTCTTCTTCCAGACAAAATGGAAAGCACTATTGGCACTTGACAGCAGCCTTAGCCTTCATTAATGTTTCAGCTGACAATTTACAGTGGACTAACCTCCACACAAAATCATGTAGAGGTGGTGAACCATCTACAAACTCAAGTCTTTGTAAAATAGATTAATGCCAGTGTACAGCACATCCCAAGCTGGAATAGCAAAATATTTCAATATTACTTTCTCATACAAATTTTTCTGTCCTGAAGGTTTTCAGCCCAGATGTCCTTTTAGGACAGAATCTAGCCCCTGTACTAGGGAAAACGCTGCCTACATACAGTCATTTTAGTCTTGCTTAAAGCATATTACAGCTCCTTGTATCTGACATGCAACAAGTAGCTGAATAAATATTTATTCTCTGTAATCAGTTTACTCACAACAAATGCAAAGAATGTGAAAAAATTGGATTAATTATATTCAAGTCCTCTCCTACCGTCATCTATAGTTCCCTTATTTTTTTTAAGGTTTATTCAACAACCCGAAAGGCCTCTAAGGAAAATACCACATATGTCTTCTTATCAGGAAAGGGATTAGTTGAACAAAGATAATCTAAAAATACTTTCAGGTAAACAGATTTTTTTTCTAAAAGCCAGACTATAAGTTTTCCATTCATTTAGAGAAACTTTGAAATCTGTGAAAATTCTTCCCCACTCATCAGTGACGGTCTGAAAAATACCATATTTAATCCACAACTTGATTCGAAAGCACAATTTTCCGTAATGGATCTCTTCTACCAAACTTCTTTTTTTTCATTATTTAAATGCATCCCAACAGCTCCTAACTTAGACAAGCTTAATGTAACCCCTTACATTGTCCGCTGGATTGCAGATTGACTATTCAGCAAATCCCAAGCTGTGAAAATTACGGGTTCCCTCTCTGAATGTAAATTTGTGACTAGTGAAGTGATCAGAAGTGGGCCCTCTCGTGTTTGGCATTTATTTTGTAGACATCCAAGTCAGTGTCCCAGAAGTGTGGTTGATCAAGTTTGCTAATGACTGCAAACTGGGAGCTTTTATCCACTCATCCACGGATATAAAACAGCTCTAGCAAAGGCTGAAATATGCACATACTTTGTGTATCAAAAACAGCCGCAAACTTAATGTAAAAAGTGCAGCACAGTAGTGTTTAGCAGAAGAGTTGTTTCCACCTCATATGTTATAAATGATGCTCCTATTCAAACAGTTATGGCCTAGGTACTTGTGTGGATAGCTTTCTGCCATTCAATCATCATGTTTCCACTATAGACAGGAATCCATTTATCTGGCCCAGCTGATTTCCAGGGGAGTGTCTTCAAGATGCAGAGAAGTCATCCTACCACTGTACTCTTCCCTTATCAGACCCATCACTGAATATAATGCCTCCTTTTTTATGCATATATCTAAGCATCTTGCTCAACTGTAAAGGGCCCAAAGATTTCTAAAGAAGAAAATTAAATGTCTTAAATCAATCAACTACCTTGATAGAATAACATGACTCTCTTTATACTCAGTAGCCTGCAGTGTGCTGCAAGGTGACTTTTGTTTCGCTTTTTGAGCCATTAAAGAACCATTTCTATTTGAACTGCTATTTTTTCACAAAACTAGTGGCTGTACAAGTATCTGCACTAATGACTTAAATCTACACTAACAGATAAGCAAGCCTTACTGAAGAGATAGGTTCCTATCTCAACATATTTCTAGCCTGTGGAATAAGTTACTGCTGTAGGTCAAATAAATTACTACTTTGGCTACATTTAAGGCTAGTCTTGATGATTGGATGGGTAGAAGCACATTTACCCTAGTGTTATCATGTATTGTCCTGTTTGATTTGGGAGGTGAACACTAATATATACCTGAAAAGGGTGGCAAAATCTTTTTTAAGCTTGTGTATGTAAAGCTATATATGGCTAGTTATCCTATGGTCCCAGTGATTGCTTGCCTAGTATGTTTCTATGTTGGTCTATATTAGATAATCAAACTTTCAAAGGTCAGCTGTCATATGGTTGACGCCATATGATCGAATTTTTGAAAGTTCGAATGTTTTAACAGAGGTCTCCGTACAGAGCGGAATGGGAAGATTTCCCTTTTCTGCACTGTAGTGCGATCTCGGAGTTGGTATATTTAAAGAGCGGAGGGTGTATGATTATTATTTTTTAGATGTTAGAACTTTTAAAAGTTTGATCATACAGTGTCGACAGTATGACAGCTGAACTATCTAATATAGACCCTCTATGTTCATGTGAACTGTTTCACCTAAATAGAACTAGTGGTAAAACAAACACCCATTCTTGACACCTGAACTATACTATCAAATCAACAACACCAACTGGTGGCCAGGCACATAACTCAGCTTGTTCCCTGTTTCTGGGAAAGGTTGCATTTACATATCAGGAAGAGAACCTCCATAGCAGCCTTTCAAAACCAGTGTGGAAGACTGAATGGATGATTGCAGATTTTCAGCTGGGATACATGGGAACATTTTGCTTAATGGGAGAACATTGTTAGTCTCTCACCAGTACTGGGTGATATAGTTAAGCTTCTCTTTAGGAGTAAGCTTAATAAGAACCTATGAGCATGGCAGTAGCTTGGTACATAATCAAGCAGATAGGGAGTCATTACTGTCCATTGTGTTTATAAGCAGTAAGAGCAGGGTAGTGGACAATGTCCATGAACCAATTTCTGATTGCTAACCACATTCTAGGGAAAGACAGTTTTCCAGTTGGCCAGCTCAGTCATTGCTTACTGACTCCTCATTAGTGATCCCTTAGATCTTCAACAGTTAAAAAGTATTTTCTTCTCTAGGTGAAATCTTTGCTGTGACCTGTTGGTAGTTGAATGCAGTAGCACACTCCATCTGTCCTCTGGAGGAATATCCCAGGATGTATAATCTTGGCATGGTACTAAAGACTTCTTTGTACTTTTGGCCATTTCCCCTTGTTTTAATATTCATTATGAAAGCCAGGCATAACAAGGCCAAAGTAATTTTTCAACAAATGTGGTTTTCTCTGCTTTGACCTCATCTAACTGCATAGTTACTCAAATCGTCGTAATGGCCAGGAACTTTTCATACCCTGCCTGTGTAATCCAAATCCTCAGCAGCTTGTCCACTTCATTTACTCGGTTTAAAGTCTGACAACAAGGGCTGGTGTGACAGCACAGAGGAATAAGGCTGTGAGCTGTTAACTGTCTACACCCCGTGGTACAGAGTTAGATTCCATCAGTTTTCATTGCATATATAACATTGTTATTGTAACTTTTTTATTATTATGTAAGAGCAGTGTTTAAAATCTGCCTTAGATTTGGGGCTTTTGTCCCTTGTTATTTGTTGGTCTTGTCTCTAATGCTTGTACTAAGAGGTTGAAAGGTATTCATTTTTTTCATGGTCAGATGAAGTGTACACTACAGAATGGCTATTATTTGCTTGGTGAGTGTGGGGCCTGTTTGTGAATGAAAGTAATTTATCTTCTTGTTTGCTCAGATAAACAAGTGGCTTCACAAAACTAATGTGTGTTTGTGTGAAATAAGTTGAAATACATGGGAGATAACTATTTATTTGAAACAAAGTTGAAATCACATAGCTTTCAACTGCCCCAGTACCCTCCGTTTTGAATAATATTTTTGGTTTTCTGACAAATCATTGAGGAGTTCAGTCACTAATTAATACCAATCATTTGAGGTTAAGATTTCATGTTCTTCAGAAAATGTATCCAGTGCAAAAAAAAAATATTCTAGCAACTTTAGGTCGATAACAGTAATATTTACAATCTGCCCCTGATTCTTGGCTTTTTCCCTCATTATTTTTAGCATTGTCCTCTTTCTTGATCCAAGATGTTGAAAGGTATTTTTTTGCCCTAGTCAGATGAGGTATCCATGGCAAAGTTTCATAACTGATGTGTGGGTGGGGAGGCATGTGTGGATAAAAGTAATTTACTTTCTTGTTGTTTAATCAGGACTGGTGTGCATTTATGTTAATAAGATGGAATACTTGGGCTTTTATGTGTTTGTATGAAGCAAACCTTATTTTAACCTCAGTCAGATATAGGAGGTATATACAGTCAACAATGGGATTATGTTTTATGAGTATGGAGACTGTCTGTGGATGAGAATGTCTTACTGATATGATCATGTTAAGCAGTCATTAGTCTGTCTTTACAAGATTATTGTACATTTCTGTAACACAGGTTGGAATACTTTACTGTGGCTATTTTTTTATCTCAGTCAGACATCTGAAGTGTATATAGTCAATTGGCTGTAATTGCTGGTTATAGGCATTGCTAGATTATAACAGTATTTCAGATGTCATAAATAATGAAGATGAACGCAAAAGAACATGTGCGTTTATGCATGGTCAAGTATATGTGTTGGGGACTCATGACCTGAAAAACACCCAGAGCCTTAGATCTTCTTGATCCACCACTGGTCTGAAGCATTGCTCTGGAATGCATATTTAAATGACATTTAAGCAATAGTTACATGGTTATCCTTGAATTATTTTACAAGGCAATAAAAACTGGATTGTAATTGCCATTCACTAGAGTTAGATTTCCCTTCAGGACTACAGTAAAAGTGCATGTGCATATTTTTTTACCACTTTTACTGTGATTACAGTCTCATCTTGCAACTTGGATGCTGTTATAAAATATGTAGTTTTTGCATTAGTGACATCAATTATCCTGTATTTATAAATTTAATAAACTTCTGTTTGTACTTTATGCTGAGTAACTGTGGGATTACTTCCTGATTCTGTGTCATTTGGCAGAATCTGATGATGTCATAAAGGGGAAACTGTGTAGTTCAGGACATTTAGGAATTGAATTAAAGGGAGTCCATTGTGTCAGGAACAAATAATGAGATTTTGTAACATTCTGTGTTAATGAATCTCATTACCTATTTTGAGCATAGCCCAAACTTACTAATGGCTTTATTGAGGCTGCAGAGTCTGGCCAGTGTCCTCCTGCCCTAGAGGGGCAGCTCCTGCTCAGGATAGCCTCATAGCCATGCAACGCCATCTGTTAGTCAGACCTGGTATTGACAGCAGGAAGCTGGGTCTGACTTAACAGGTGGAGTTGCATGGCTATGAGGTCGTCCAGAGCAGAAGCTGCCCCTCTAGGGAGACATGACCATTAAACCTGCATTCTCCCAGTCTGAGATAAGGAACGGGTTTACAGGGCTCTTAGCTAACTGTGGAATTAAATCTGTTTTTGAAAACAGGCCACTGAGAGCCATCCCCACAGGAGTTTGGTAGAGGGCTCATACTACTATAAACAGTGCATGTGTTAAGTCTCAGGTTGTCCTCTAGACTACCTAAGTACAGCAAAGCTCTCTCCAAGTACTACTTGTTGTAATTAGCCCCACATGTAGGTCGATTTTTCACCTTGTAGAGAAGTCTCTTAAGCTTAATGAATAGTTTTAATTCCAGCACTGTGTGTAACATCTACAAACATACTTTACAATAATAAAGACCATCATTGTGGTGATTCGCATATGCCTATTTTTTTTTTCCTAATAGGGATCACTCCATAATGGACATTTGTTTATTACAGGATTGTATCTGTGATATTATACTGTATTACATGCACTGTATACTTACTAGAATTTTTATATGGTTTCATTCCTCTTTTGTTACTTTTTATTTGAATATAAATACATGTGGGTATTTATTGATTTAATGACTGGTTATGCTGCAGTCATTGCCATTTTATGTGGTGAAATCTGCTGCACATCCATCCACTGCAGGTTGTTTATCCCCTATTACATCATTAGAAGGCGATATCACACTATTTGGAATCAGGAGGTACTTGGACAGCTGCTCAGGCTACATTAAATACAAACACTAGTTTATTAAAGTTAATAAATATACTTTCAGTGCAGAAAATAAAGTAAATGTTTCATATTTTATAATAAGTAAGCCCATTTTACCTGTTGAGAATAGAAGGTAACCACCAATGAAAATAATCCTGGGTCTCTGTCCTGATGTTGATATGGGTGGCTGTCCACATACCAGATAAAAAAGTACTGCACTTACCATAACATCTAATCTGATGAGCAGGTTCAGCTTTGTCAACATATTAACTCTCTTCACCCAGATCTCAATGCAGGCATGGTCTAAACAATTAGTAATGATTGCAGAAATTATTTCTGATCCACCATAGCAAGGCTTACCTAAGCTTTAGAGAGGAACTGCTTTGCAGGGCATTTTGGGTAAGGACTAGCAGTTAGGGAAAATTTCATATAGGACCATAGGAGGTTACTAGACTATTGGCTCTGAGGCCTTTGTAAGCCTAGCCAAAAGTCCAGCCCATTTTTAGACAAGTCAGCACCCGATTCCCCTGTCCAGCAGGGACATGGGTGGAATCCCAGGGGTATATTTTCTGTTTCCCATCCCCATCCAGTTATTCAGGTTGTGCTTAAAAAGGGGTAAAGAGGTACTCTGCTTGATGTGGAGAGGGAGTCTATTCCTTAGATGGGGAAGTCTCTGGGACACAAAACTGTCCTGCCAACAAGTCATGTTGATGTGACAGACCAGGTTGAGGCCACGTGTGTGGGTTACTTGAGTGGAGCTTGACTTGTGGATATGCAGCAGTCCCATCAAGGTGGGGTCCGTGATCACTTTGCATGCTAGACAGAGGTCACCTGTGAGGAGTCTGTATTAAACTGAGTAGAGGGATAGGGCTTTTAGCCTATCTGTGTATGGTAGATATTTGAGGCCCTGGATTCTCCTGGTGAGGAACCTCTGTGGTCTCTCCAGCTGCTGCATGTGCTTTGCGAGGTACATGCCGAAAGGGGCGTTGTACTCAATAATGGGCCTTATAAGCAGGAGAATACACGGATGTTATGGCCTCCTTGTCCCTGGAGGAGATACCCTTACTTATAAGGTGGGCCATGTAGAAGGTTTTCCGTACAACGGAAGCAACATTGTGGTCAAAAGTCAGGTTGGTATCAACCTGGGTGCCCAAATCCTTCATGACTGATTGCTTGTTTAGGACATTGTTATTAATGTGATAATTTATGGGGACGTCACTCTCCCCAAAGGGGATGATGATGCATTTTTTAGTATTCAGCTTGAGGCTATGTTTCTGGCACCAGTCATTTGTCTGAGTGAGACCCTCTTGGAGGATGTCCACATCACTAGGGGAATTGATGACAGCACCCAGCTTGCAGTTGTCTGCAAACTTCATCAGTCATAGCCCACTGGTTTTGGCCTGCACCTCAGAAATGTATACCCCAAATAATAGAGGCCCCAAGACCAAACCCTGGGGTACACTGCTTTTTATGGGTCTACTGCTTGAGGTGACTTCCCCTGTTTTGATTACATGGGTTCTATCAGTGAGCCAGTATGCAACCCATCTGGTAACGTATGGATTGATGCCTAGTTGACAGAGTTTATCTATTATGCCCGAGTGGGGAGTCGTGTCAAAGGCTTTGACCAGGTCAAGGTAGGCGGTGTGCATCGTCTTCCCCTCGTCCATGGGTTTGAAGACTGTCTCAAAGAAGTCGACCAGATTTAACAGACATTACCTCCCCTTGAGGAAGCCAAACTGTGTGGGATCAAGTCTTTGGAGTTTGAATGTCCTTGTTAATGAGGTCCATGATAATCTGTTCCATGGCATTGCAGATCAGGCTAGTTAGGGTGATGGATCTATAATTCCCCGGATCGGTGGATGCTTCACCTTTGTGTAAAGGGATGACAGTGGCTGTCCTCCACTTAACTGGGACAAAGCCAGTACTCAGGCTTTGGTTGAATAGGGTGCCTAATGGTGCTGCAGGTTGCTGCCTTAGTTCATGTAGGATGCAGCCTGGGATGTTATCGGGACCCATGGAGGCTGTATTTTTTGCCTTTGAGAGAGCAGTGATGACCTGTTCTCTAGATATAAGGGGAAAGGGATAGGCACTGGGGATATCCTGATTTACTGATGTGGGGGACAGAGGGGTAAAGTTTTCACTGAATCTGTCAGCCAGCAACTTTGCTGTATCTACGACATTTGTATATGTGATGTGCTTAACCAACAGTTCTGAACAGATCTGGGTGCTTCCTTTGAATGTGCGGACATATGTGAAGAAGGCCTTATGATTGCCTCTAGTAGATGTGGACAATTTGAACTCAAAGTTTGCTTTGAAGGATTTCTCTAGTGCTTTAATTTGCTTCTTCAGGCTAAGGAGACTTTGCTTCCAGTTGGCACCTGCGCCTTCTTGGTCTTGGACAGCAATTTTTTTTCCTTTTGTTATAGAGTTTATTTATTGCAAATGTCCGCCAGACAGGTTTACTCTTCCTTGCAGAGGATGATTTAGTCGTTTGGGTATTCCTGATTCCATGCATATATATAAATGCTCATATAGTGCTTTGGTGTAATTTTGAATATTGGTGCCAGTTCCTACAGAGGGGGAGAGAACTGTGAAGCTGTTTAGAGCATCCCTCAGGAGGCTGTACTCAGCTTTAGAGAAGTTTTTATGTCTGATTCTAGCTAGAAGGGAGTTGGGGGAGATGCTGACTTCGAAAGTGACCGCTTTATGGTCGGATCTTACCAGGGAGGATGATACTATAGGGATGCTGCAGTGGTTACTCATCTTGGTAAATACCAAGTCCAGGATATTATCACGTTTTGTGGGGGTATCGACTAGCTGTTCCAAGCCATTTGCATTGACAAAATCAAGGAATCTCTGGGCATTTGTGTTCTGGCATGAGTAGTTTTTCCAGTCTATGTTTGGGAAGTTAAAGCCATCCAGGATTAGAGCAAAGGGTTGAATCTTGATAGATTCAAACAGGTCCAAATAGGCAGATTGGGCATCTTGAGTCAGATTTGGGTGCCGGTAGCTATGATTTGAATAGGGGTCTTGTTAATGGTTAACTGCACCTGGAGTCTCTCCTGTGTGTCACACTGTTTGGCCAGCCTGGATGTGTGTATATCTTTAATATATATTGAAACTCCACCTCCTTTGGCTTTACTGCCCACAGTTTGGGGTCTGAATATATGATAGGATGAGTAACCATGTAAGGCTGGGGTGTGTTCTCCGCAGCTTTGAACCAGATTTCTGTGACTGCACAGATGTCAGCATTTGCCAGGGTTAGGAATGCTTGCAATGAGTGCAGTTTCATTTTTAGATTCCTAACGTTTAGCAGCATGACCTTTAATTTGTGTTTTATTGAAATTTTGGGTCTATGTTAAATGTTGGAACATCCAAAATGTCGAACATTACATGGTCGAGACCAAATGTTCAACATTTGCATGTTCGAACATAAAAAAAAAAAAAAAGAAAGAAAACACAGAAAAAAACACTTTGACACTGTAGGCAGGGGGGGCAAGCACCCCTGCACCCCCCACACCCCCCTACTTAAATATACCAACTCCGAGACTGCACTTCAGTGCAGAAAAGGGAAATTCTCCCTATCTGCACCATACGGCGCCATTGAAAGTCTATCTTCGAGCACTCAAAATTTCGAATGTTTGGTCTCGACCATGTAACGTTCGAAATTGAGCCTGACGCCTAGGTGAGACAGATGCAGGCCATCTCTGGTAAAGCATCGTGGTCTGTCAGTCATATCTTCCCAGGCTGTCAGGTACTGGACCCCCCTGGAATGACACCAGAAACTAAGGCAATTGTTAAAGTCAATTATTTTCTGTTTGTATTGAGGCATCATTGTAGCTGATGGCAGAATGCTGCTCAACCCTAGGGACATACCTGCCTGGGACACAAAATTAGCGAGCTCAATCATGTCTGTCTTCATATAGTTCAGAGAGGTACATCTCAAGTCATTCATGCCAACATGGACTATGACAGAATCATAACAGTACCTGTTGTTGAGAGACCTGAGTGCGTATGTGATGTGGCAGATTCTGGCACCTGACAGACAACTAACCATGATTTTCTCCTTATCCAGCCTGGTGAGAGCCACATCTAGCAAGCTGACTTAAGGCCTGTGGCTGTAGTCCTGTTATAGAAGAGGGTGCACCTCTTTATCCTGATATAATGGTAAAGTAAGTTTTTTTTGTCTGCTTCACATGGCATAGTTTAGTCTGGAGATGAACAGTACACAACTGTGCATTCTAAAATAGAGAAGGGGCCTAGGTTGGCTGAGAAAATGTTGCATATTCAGCTGCCCTGAAGCTTGCTGGCCTTAATCCTGGTGTTATGGAACTGCTGAACCAGATCAGTCATTATAATCTATTGTTGTGTATATGTTATAGTTTTTATAAGTATGTGGTACGGAAGGGAGTTAATGCATATTGAGGAGGTGAATTCAAGGTGCGGAAAGTTGTTTTCACTATCATCTAGTGTTGATTGCATATTTTATTATTTGTAAATATGGGGTAGGGGAGGGAGTTAGTGCACTTTGAAACAGTCAGTGCAGTGTGCAGGGAATTATTACCACTTCGCAGAACTTTCATATGTATGACCTGATCAGTAATATGTATGTTTGTATTTACTGATTTTGTGTGTGCGTGTGTGTGTGGGGGGGGGGGGTGAGTAGGATGCCCAACTGGATTGTGACCCATTTTCAGTGGAGGCCCAGAGAGAATAGCTCCATATATGTTAATGGTGACAGTATGGAAACAGAATATTACAGCAGCATCTTAACAGTTTTTACATTTACAGGGAAGATGCAACAATTTGTTAAATTCAAAAGCATCAGGAGCATTTAAATGTAAGTGACTAACAGGGTAAAGAACTTGTTAAATCAAGCATCACAATAATGTGTTGTAGAAAGATGTTGAAGAAGAAACAGCTTTGACATTGGTAACTGCAGTTTGTGTTTGGCAACTTATTGTTTCTCCATAAATGTACTTGAAGGCAGTGCAGAGGTTTATGTTATCCAAGTAACTCAGTGTAGTAAAGGAACTATGTGTAAAAATGGACTTTGCATATGGCTGACATGGTAAAAGCAATAATACTAGTATAGATGATCTCATAAAGAAGAGAGATGAGAATATCTGGAATAAACCTTGTAAGTTGTTTTTGCACATATCTCTTTCTATATTGGTTTAACAGAGTCACTTGGTAATGCATCACACTAACTGCATAGAAAATTGCATTGATTTATAAATGACAAGCAAACCCTTTCTAATTAGCTGCTATGTAGATTTATGAGGACGTAGCAGTACAGAAGCAAATCTGAAGTTTGTACCCCATTAATATAAAGGGGCTTAAGCTTACTATATGTCATACACTTAGGTTAAGACATGATTCAAGGGACTGAAGTACTGTGGGTAAATAATGAAGTTTAAAGAAGTATAACATACTGTACACATAGCTTTTTAGAGATGTTGTGCTGTTAGAGTGTAGCTTTAGTAGTGTTCACACATCTAGTTTACACGGCATTAAGAGAAGTACATAAAACGCATGTGATACTCACATTTTATTCACCAAGTACTTGGGGTTTGTTATCATATAGCTCCTGACTCACCAGTTCAGTGCTTGCTGGTACTCTTTTTTGTAGAGCTTACATGTCTTTCCTCCATCCAATTATTATTTATTGATTTGTTTTCTGCGTTAGAGCTGATCTCCATGGGCCTTTTTATACTCAGCCCAGGGACGGTGACTGGGTAAGTGTCTTGCTCAGTTACACATTTATGCAGTATAGACTGAATCAACCCTTGCACCACTAACTGAGAGAATCAACCCTTGCATCACTAACTGAGAGAATCAACCCTTGCACCACTAACTGAGAGAATCAACCCTTGCACCACTAACTGAGAGAATCAACCCTTGCATCACTAACTGAGAGAATCAACTCTTGCATCACTAACTGAGAGAATAAACCCTTGCATCACTAACTGAGAGAATCAACCCTTGCACCACTAACTGAGAGAATCAACCCTTGCACCACTGAGAGAATCAACCCTTGCACCACTAACTGAGAGAATCAACCCTTGCATCACTAACTGAGAGAATCAACCCTTGCACCACTAACTGAGAGAATCAACCCTTGCACCACTAACTGAGAGAATCAACCCTTGCATCACTAACTGAGAGAATCAACCCTTGCATCACTAACTGAGAGAATCATCCCTTACACCACTAACTGTGAGAATCAACCCTTGCATCACTAACTGAGAGAATCAACCCTTGCATCACTAACTGAGAGAATCAACCCTTGCATCACTAACTGAGAGAATCAACCCTTGCATCACTAACTGAGAGAATCAACCCTTGCACCACTAACTGAGAGAATCATCCCTTGCACCACTAACTGAGAGAATCATCCCTTGCATCACTAACTGAGAGAATCAACCCTTGCATCACTAACTGAGAGAATCAACCCTTGCATCACTAACTGAGAGAATCAACCCTTGCATCACTGAGAGAATCAACCCTTGCATCACTAACTGAGAGAATCATCCCTTGCACCACTAACTGAGAGAATCATCCCTTGCATCACTAACTGAGATAATCAACCCTTGCACCACTAACTGAGAGAATCAACCCTTGCACCACTAACTGAGAGAATCAACCCTTGCATCACTAACTGAGAGAATCAACCCTTTCATCACTAACTGAGAGAATCAACCCTTGCACCACTAACTGAGGGAATCATCCCTTGCACCACTAACTGAGAGAATCAACCCTTGCATCACTAACTGAGAGAATCAACCCTTGCACCACTAACTGAGAGAATCATCCCTTGCATCACTAACTGAGAGAATCAACCTTTGCATCACTAACTGAGAGAATCAACCCTTGCACCACTAACTGAGAGAATCAACCCTTGCACCACTAACTGAGAGAATCAACCCTTGCATCACTAACTGAGAGAATCAACCCTTGCACCACTAACTGAGAGAATCAACCCTTGCACCACTAACTGAGAGAATCAACCCTTGCACCACTAACTGAGAGAATCAACCCTTGCACCACTAACTGAGAGAATCAACCCTTGCATCACTAACTGAGAGAATCAACCCTTTCATCACTAACTGAGAGAATCAACCCTTGCACCACTAACTGAGAGAATCAACCCTTGCATCACTAACTGAGAGAATCAACCCTTGCATCACTAACTGAGAGAATCAACCCTTGCATCACTAACTGAGAGAATCAACCCTTGCATCACTAACTGAGAGAATCAACCCTTGCACCACTAACTGAGAGAATCAACCCTTGCACCACTAACTGAGAGAATCAACCCTTGCATCACTAACTGAGAGAATCAACCCTTGCACCACTAACTGAGAGAATCAACCCTTGCATCACTAACTGAGAGAATCAACCCTTGCACCACTAACTGAGAGAATCAACCATTACACCACTAACTGAGAGAATCAACCCTTGCATCACTAACTGAGAGAATCAACCCTTGCATCACTAACTGAGAGAATCAACCCTTGCATCACTAACTGAGAGAATCATCCCTTGCATCACTAACTGAGAGAATCAACCCTTGCATCACTAACTGAGAGAATCAACCCTTGCATCACTGAGAGAATCATCCCTTGCACCACTAACTGAGAGAATCAACCCTTGCATCACTTACTGAGAGAATCAACCCTTGCATCACTAACTGAGAGAATCATCCCTTGCACCACTAACTGAGAGAATCAACCCTTGCATCACTAACTGAGAGAATCAACCCTTGCACCACTAACTGAGAGAATCAACCCTTGCATTACTAACTGAGAGAATCAACCCTTGCATCACTAACTGAGAGAATCAACCCTTGCATCACTAACTGAGAGAATCAACCCTTGCACCACTAACTGAGAGAATCAACCCTTGCATCACTAACTGAGAGAATCAACCCTTGCATCACTAACTGAGAGAATCAACCCTTGCACCACTAACTGAGAGAATCATCCCTTGCACCACTGAGAGAATCAACCCTTGCATCACTAACTGAGAGAATCAACCCTTGCATCACTAACTGAGAGAATCAACCCTTGCACCACTAACTGAGAGAATCATCCCTTGCACCACTAACTGAGAGAATCATCCCTTGCACCACTAACTGAGAGAATCAACCCTTGCACCACTAACTGAGAGAATCAACCCTTGCACCACTAACTGAGAGAATCATCCCTTGCATCACTAACTGAGAGAATCAACCCTTGCACCACTAACTGAGAGAATCAACCCTTGCACCACTGAGAGAATCAACCCTTGCATCACTAACTGAGAGAATCAACCCTTGCATCACTAACTGAGAGAATCAACCCTTGCATCACTAACTGAGAGAATCAACCCTTGCATCACTAACTGAGAGAATCAACCCTTGCATCACTAACTGAGAGAATCATCCCTTGCACCACTAACTGAGAGAATCAACCCTTGCACCACTAACTGAGAGAATCAACCCTTGCACCACTAACTGAGAGAATCAACCCTTGCATCACTAACTGAGAGAATCAACCCTTGCATCACTAACTGAGAGAATCATCCCTTGCACCACTAACTGAGAGAATCAACCCTTGCACCACTAACTGAGAGAATCAACCCTTGCACCACTAACTGAGAGAATCATCCCTTGCATCACTAACTGAGAGAATCAACCCTTGCATCACTAACTGAGAGAATCAACCCTTGCATCACTAACTGAGAGAATCAACCCTTGCACCACTAACTGAGAGAATCAACCCTTGCACCACTAACTGAGAGAATCATCCCTTGCACCACTAACTGAGAGAATCATCCCTTGCACCACTAGACCACAGGAAACTGCTTGATCTGATGTTGTCAGCCTTCATCTCTTCTTGACTTCTGGGTTACGGTTCCGATCCTCAGAACTGATGCTGTAGTTATATAGCTCACGTCTGCCAAAAAACTCTCGAGCTAATAATCTACCCACAGTGCCCCTCTCTACATTACCTCAAATCTTGTTTGCCGCTTTTACAGCAAGACGCATCAGCCGACTCTTCTCTCATACCTAAGTAAATAAAATATATATTTTCTTCTTGTAATTTGATTAGCCTTTTCTACCTTATAGTTCTATAGATTTTTCATACTTTAGTCTACCCTTTCCTTTTTACCATTGGTATTGCTAACTACCATCATTGGTAGTCTCCCCCCCCCCCCTTACCGTTAAGTAATTTTTCTACCATTGCTGGTAGCATTTTCCCTTGTGGTGTGAGTTGCTTTTGCTTTTTTCTTTTCCTTTTCTGCCTATCCTAGTGTATTTTACGGTGATGGCAGATAGATCTAAAGTTACTACAGCAGTTTTAAGCAGTGTAAAGAGTGCGGCAGGAAAATACTAAACTCTGATGGGCATGAATGCTGCGTGTACTGTTTGGGTGCATCCCATTTGAATATTGAGTGCTCTGTTTGCCAAGGTGTCAGTAATAGAGCCCTGGTAGAGCACAGAAACAAGCTCATCCTCAAAGGGCTTCTTAAATCCCCTTTCGAAGTAGCCTTGTCCAAGGACGGCCAGTCTTCTCTGGCCTCCTGTACTAAAACTTCTCGTTCAGTGCCGACATCTCCTTTGACACCGACACAAAAGAAGCATAAGTAATCTCACAATCGCAGCACACTTTACACCTTCCTTCCTGCTGTCTCTGCTGTATATATGCTACAGTTAGGTATCTTAATGCCAACTTCAAATTGCATAATATGTCATGTCTAATCATCTCACTTTTTTATTCTTTTATCCCATCTCACTAATCAATGTTAAAGCTTTGATGTATGACACTCTCTATCTTTGTAAATTTACTCCTGTACTGCTGATGTATTGTTTATTGTTTAGACTGGATTGTATGATACTTTTTTATGTCTGTACTTACCTCAGTTATCACTGTTATATGATTGTATTACCATGTTGATGTTAATCTAATTGTGGAGAAAATAAAAAAATAAGCACTCTTCTGCAGGTTTCTCTTTGGAACTGCAATTTAAGGTTCCGAAGCTTTTGGAACGGAGTGACTCTTCGTCACCGACCCCCTTACCAGTGCCATTGACACTGACCATGACTTCCACACTGGCTATGACACCAAGTAATACTAGTTTGGTTACGGTTCTGACAGTGACACTGATTTCCACTGCTGCCATGACGGTGCCAATATCTACTACAGCCCCACATATGGTGCTGAAGACAGATATTTCGATTCGACCCAGGACTAGTTATCCTCTATCTATTGATCCTTTTTTGGGACAACTCTCCAGTCCCTTTTTAGAGAGACCAGAGTCCCCATCTGGCTTGTCCGTTCGCTGCACCAGGAGTCTTTTGGAAGCTAATATAGTCAGGTTGGTGGATCAGATTCTGACAGGTACGGGTCTTCCCCCATTTTCTCAGCCCCCTTTCCCTCCTGGTGCTGGGGGTTTCTCCCCTACAACCCGTTCTTATACTCTTTCCTCCTCTGACCTCTTCACAGGCTTTAGAGCAGTCGATTCCAACCATACAGATTCCAGTGACCTCGTCACCGACAAACTTTTTGTGTTTAGTACTGGATACGGCTCTGACTCCTAAAGTGCCTTTGGGACCGACGGGTCCCCAGAACCAGCCTTACTTTCGAGTCGGCTCTATTTTTTCTTTGGAGACAACCTTATCTTTTCGGGCTGTGCCGACAGAGGACCCGTCCTTGGGTCCAGCTTTTCAGGTGGGTCTCTTGGGGTGGGTTGTGATCCCGGATCTGAGTTTATCTGTCTCGGTTCTGGCTCCCATTCCTCCACAGGGAAACCTGCCTTTCAAGCTATGGAAAGAGCTTTGGCCACTGCCTCATCTCAGGTGGCTCCTGTGTTACCGGAGTTACACTCCTTGAGACCTGCTTTACCGGCGTTACCACCAACCTCCACCCCCGGACAGTGAGCTTCAGGAGTTACCTGCCAAAGGTTTACTCTCTTCTGAATCCTCTTCAGATGCTCCCACTGATGAACCTCCTCAGAAATTGTGTAATAGGAAGCATCTTGTTTCTCCTGAAGACTCCGTCATGGAGGACATGGATTTCGAAGAGTGGGAGGGTTCCCCCTGGTTATCCCTGGATGATGTCTCCTTTGGAGACATTCTAGAGATCCTAAACCAGAGGGGTGATTGGAAGCCCAAAGACTCTTTTTCTGAGGAATCTCTGTATCTGCAGGCCTGTAGAGCTTGCCTGTCTACCTCCTGGGTGACCCCGCCCACTGACGATCTAATTAAATTGATCGCTGAGCAGGCCCGGAAAGCTCCCAACTCTATAAAACCTATCCCCTGGAGACCTGATAAAATTCTTTCCACTCCTGAGGATCATCCTCACTGGGCAAAAGGTTTAGTAGTTGGTGCCATGGTGGCACCGACTGCCACCAAAAAGGAACTGGCTCCCCCTAACTGAGAGTCCAGAGCAATGGATAGGTTTGGGAAGTGGGTCTATGCGTCATCGACCTTCTTCATCAAGTCTTTGAATTTCTTGTCACACTTCACCAGGCTTCAGAGGGATCTGGTCAAGGAGCTGTCAGATATCGTGCGGGAGCAGTAACTGAGGAGGTCCAGGAAAAAGTGTACTCCCAATTAGTTACCCTGGAGTCTATCTCAAAGTCATCCTTGAGGCTCATTGGACATGCAGCTGATGGGACGACTAGGTCAGCAGGTTCAGGTGTTGTGATTCGACGACACACTTGGATGCGCCTGTGTGAGTTTGCGGAACCATTCAAGTCTTCTTTCGTCAATGCTCCCTTTGACGAATCCTCATTGTTTGGCCACAAAGTTAAGGAAACTCTATCCAGGCGTAAGAAAGATGGAAAGACTCTGCTGTGGGCGTATGTTTTTCTGCTTCTCAATGATCCTACTCCAGGAATCAAAACAGTGGCAAAATTTAGTTCAGGAAGTCTCCAAAGCCTTTCCATGACACATGTGGTACAGACTCCCCTCGGGGCAGGGGGGGTTACAATGGAAGACGCCGTCCCAGAGGCAGGGGGTGGTCCGCAGAACCAGGGTACCAGGGAGTCTTTCTCTGGCTAACCCAGATTGCTTGCCTTTGGAGGCAGTCAGGGGAAGATTCTTCTTGCACCCAACAGCATGGCGACGCATAACCTCTGATGCCTGGGTGCTAAGGATTATTTTCAGAGGTTATTTATTCCCCTTCACTCTTAATCCAGGGAACTGTACAAAACTCCCGAACGTTTCACCCAGTCAGAAGGACCAAGCAGCATTAGAAATACTAAAGCTGCTAGAAAAAAAGAGTGATCCCAGAAGTAACACTAGACCAATTAGGATCCAGATATTACTCAAGGCTCTTTTTAGTGCCAAAGATGACAGGGGACTGGAGACCAATTTTGGATCTCAGCATTCTAAACAAATTTGTCCAACACTCAAAATTCCAGATGGTCACGGTTCAGTCATAACTGGATGCAGTTTATTGACTTTCAAGATACATATTACCACATAAAAATGGACACACGCTCAAGAAAGTTTCTCTGCTTCCATCTAAGAGCCAGCCACTACTAATTCAGGGTGCCCTTTGGTCTCATCACAGCCCCCAGTGTGTTCACCAAATGTATGGCAGCAGTAACCCACTTGAGGCTGCATGGATTCAGACTGTTCCCATACCTAGATGACTGGCTCCTCACCACTTCCACTAGGCATTTACTTCAAACGATGGATTTCATTTTGAAACTGTCTCAGTAGTTGGGCATCACATGGTCAGCCTTACAAAGTTTCAACTGATCCCTTCTCAGGATGTGGAGTTTATTGGAGCTCATTTCAACACTTTGTGTTGTGTGGCCTCTGTACCCCACCACAGGTTGCACAAAATACAATCTCAGGTTCAGCCTATTCTTTGCTCAAGCAAGATACCGGCACAACTAGTACTTCAGACACTGGCTTCATGGCAGCAGCAATCGCACTAGTCCACTAGCAAGATTTCACATGAGACTCCTTCAATGACTTCTTGCGAACCATTGGTCAGTTCTAACCCATCCTGTGAATCACCCAGTTTTTATAACCAGCCAATGCAAAGCCAACCTATCCTGATAGATGCAGTCCAAAGAGATTCTTCTGGACCGTCCCTTTGTCCCTCCTCAGCCCAAGGCCATAGTGACCATGGATGCTTTCCAGATGGGGTGTGGGGCATTATCTGGGGAAGACAGTCAAAGGCACTTGGTCACCTTTAGAGGGCAATCTGCATGTCAGTGTTCTGGAGTTGAGGGTGGTGCTTCTAGCTTTGCAAGCATTTCATTCTGCCTTACCTCAAGGGACAATAGCTATTTAATCAGACAATATGTCTATAGTCTGGTACATCAACAAACAAGGGGGAACCAAGTCCCACCCGCTGTGTCGAGAAGCCCTTCGAGTGTGGCAGTGCGCCATAACTTCAAACTGCTTTCTGATAGTAATGCACATTCCGGGGAATTCAAACGGGTTAGCAGACAAACTGAGCAGATGCTTTCTCATGCTTCACAAGTGGTCTCTAAATCCCAGAGTGATGAAGAAGATCTTTCTTCGTTGGGGTCAGCCCTGCTGTGACCTGTTTGCTTCACCCCTAAACAACAAGTGCAGAAGCTATTTTGCCCTAATTCCCCCTCAGGGGATGTCCCCAAGAGACGCTCTTCTCCTCGATTGGCCCCTGGTTCTCCTTTATGCCTTTCCTCCTTTTCCTATGATTCCCCTTTTCGTCAAGAAAGCAGCTCGGTTGAGAAACAAAGTAATTCTCATTGCACCTTATTGGCCTCGACAAATATGGTTTCCCTTCCTGTGGCCTCATCTACTTCAATGCCCGTGGATTCTGGACCCAGTTCCAGACCTTCTGTCTCATCCCCAAGGACTGGTGCATCCCAGTCTACAAACTCTCAAACTAACTGCTTGGTTTCTCCAGTTCTATTAGTTGCCAGGCATAATGACATTCCATCTCCTATACGACACATTTTGTTGGCATCCCATAAACCATCCACCAGGAATCTCTACCTTAGTAAATGGAAGAGATTTTCTATCTGGGTTTATGATAATGGTCTTGATCCTTTTTCAGTTCCAGTGGAAAAAGTTCTACAGAATTTTGCTACCATTGTTGGTAAAGGGGCTTCTTCTTCTACTATTGTTATCGTAGCAGCCATTTCAGATTTTCATAATGGTTTCGGTGACCAGCCCTTAATTTCTCACTGACTTTGTAAGGTTTTTCTTAAGGGGACAATTTGTTTAAAGCCCCCATTCATAGATCCTGTACTGCCATGGGACCTGACGATTTTCTTGCAGTCACCTACATTATCTCCTTGTAAACCTGCAGCTACCTGTGACTTAAAGTTCCTCTCTTGGAAAATGCTTTTACTTATAGCTGACACCTCTAGACGAGTTTCCAAATTAGAAGCTCTGTGTTCAAAGCTCCTTTATCTAGTTTTCCATAAAGACAGAGATGTTATGTGATCCTATCTCGCCTACATTCTGACTGATGGGTTCGGAGCCGATCCTCGGCTCCGACTCGGCACGCTTATGCCAAAGAGCGAAGTCTCTTATTGGCTGAGCTTACTATATCCCAGGATGCACCACTACCAGTCCCCCAGATCTCGTTTGCCGCTAACAAGCTAAGACGTGGTCTCGAGCTGGCTGAGCTAAGTAGTGCTTTATTCACTTACTTTCCTGTCAGGAATTTTCTAAATCTTCAACAAAAAGCTGTTTTAACAGCTATCTTGTGTTTTTGGTGTTTGAGTGAGCATTTTCTGTAAAGTTTTTGTGTAGTGAATGCGTTTTGTTCTGATCAGAGGTTCCCTTTGAGTTTAAGGGCCTTCCCCTGTCAGTCAGTTGCTGTTTTAGTCCCTTTTTATTTGGGGCTGTTGGACCCCTTTGGTTATTCTTCTTTTTTGTGACAGCCTTTGTTTAAAAAAAAAAAAAAAAAAAACAGAAGAAGAAGAAAGAGAAGAATTTTTTTTCTGTCATTCTTAGTGTGTTGGTTTTGGCTAAGTTACACTAAATTGGTTGCCATTATGTCGCAGGCTCCTAGGCCTTCAGGATTTAAAAAGTGCACTAAGTGCAGTTTCAAGATGTCAATCACAGATGACCACTCTCTCTGTGTGTACTGTTTGGGCGCCAAACATTTGCAGGAGTCCTGTAGCGTGTGCCACGCGTTTTCCTCGAGGGTCCTCCAAGAGAGGAAAAATAAACTTATATTAAAAGGCCTTATTAAACCCTCTTTTGAAGAGGCATTAGCTTCCTCTCCTTCTCCTGCTAAAAGAAAAGGCGTCGGCTCCGACCAGTCCGTCGGAACCGACCGCCAAAAGCATAGGCAGGCTTCTCCTTCGGCTCCACGGACTTCGGAGCCGAGGGCGGAACGGTCTGCCTCGATGCCTCCAGCCTCGACTCCTCTGGGTTCGGAGCCGACGTCTGGGGCATCGAGAGGCGGGTCATCTTCATCGGCTCCACTGATCTCAGAGCCGATGAAGGTTGTCCGCTCAGACACTTCCTCCTCGGCGCCGAAGCCCTCTTCGCACCGATGGAAATTGGTTTGGACATTCCTTCGGCGCCGATAATTGTCGAGTCGATTCGGAGCCGGTCCCCTAGTCCCTTGGAGCCGTTGGAGAGGCCTACTCGGACCCATTCGGTCTCTTCCAGGTCATCAAGGATGTCAGATTCGGGCATAGACAGGGTGCTCCAAAGACTTTTCCAGTCCCCAGTCTTTCAGAAATTTGTTTCGGCTCCGACCCAATTGGCTTCGGAGCCGATAGCCCACTCCATTGCCATTCCTCCTCCGACCGCTTCGGCTCCGTCGGAGCAGGTGCTGATGGAGCCAGTGGAGATCCTAGGGTCGGCTCCGACCCTTACTCCAATCCCGGCCTTCGGGTCCGAGTTTAGCACACGGACTTCTTCGGCCGGACCCGGGGGTGACGTTTCGGGATCAATGTTGTCGGTTCCAAGCCTCCCTCTCGGTGCTTCGACCGCGGGACTTCCATCTGCTATCATGGCTCCGGAGACTGGACCCTCCCAGGATTCTGGGGGTCCGGCCTTCAGAGCTATGAGGAGTGCATTGGCCAAGTCTTCTTCGGCCATCTCTACGGCTTTACCGGCACCTTCCCTGGGCATGGAGACTGGGTCTTTGGCAGTTCCCCTGTCTCTAGGCAGTGGAGCCCGGGCCTGAGGTTACCCCACTGGGGTTCCCCTCCTCCTGAGGGTTTTTCGGAGTTGTCTTGGAGGAGCCCCAAGGAAGAGATCGTGCAAGAGGAAGCACGTGGACTCCCCCGATGAGTCTCTTACATCGGACACTGATCTTGATGATGCGGAGGGGTCCCCAAAGTCGTCCTCGGATGATGTCTCATTTGCAGACATTCTAGAGATCCTCAAGCAACGAGGCGGCTGGAATTCCAAACCCCCCTCCGCTGACGAGTCGGTGTTCCTCAAGGCCTTCGGGGCTCAGCCCTCCGCCTCCTGGGTGTCTCCGCCCTTGACGAGCTCCTGGATTTGGTTTGTCGGGCGTGGGAACATCCAGATACTGTGGAACCAGTGCCTTCTCGCCCTAACAAATTTTTGTCTGCCCCACCCGAGAAGGAGTTCTTAACGAAAGGCGTGGCTGTAGATGCCATGGTGGTGGCATCTGCTACCCAGCAGGACGTGGCAGAGGCTTCAACGTCCGTCCATCCTCCTAATAAGGAGTCTAGGAGCATGGACCGTGCAGGAAGCGCACCCTGACTTCAGCAGCCTTTACTCTGAGGTCCCTGAATTATTTGGCACATTTCACCAGACTACAGAGGGATCTGGTCAAGGAGCTCTCAGACTCCCTCTCAGGTAACCTACCTGAGCAGCTAGCCCAGTCGGTTAGCTCTCAGTTGGCTATCCTTAACTCGATTTCTAACTCGTCCATGAGGCTCATTTCATATGCGGCCGAAGGCGGCAGAGCAGCAGGCACAGGCGTGGCTCACGGAGACAAGCCTGGCTCCGTTGTGTCATTTTGCGGAGGCCTTCAAGTCTTCCTTTGCCGACGCTCCCTTTGATGGGTCCTCTTTGTTTGGACCCAAGGTAAAGACACTCTTACCGCTGTGAGCAGGAGGGAAAGTCCTTATCTGCCCTAGGACCACGTTATTCCACTCCCTTCCGGCCTTATCTCAACGCTAAAAGAGGAGGCAAGATGTGGTGCCGCAAATCACAGAAATTCTTTCCCCAACAGCAGGAAGATTCCCTTCCAGAGGCAGAGGGCGGGACATTTTTCTGGGAGACGCCGTCCCAGAGGCGGCAGAGGCCCCGCAACACTGGAGACCGCGAGTCCTTTCGTGGCTCTTCAGCCTCCCACACTTCATGATGGATTGCCCGGCTGTGCTGCTCGGAGCCAGTCGGGTGCCGTTGCCAAGCACCTAAAAGCCTGGGAGTCTATTACTCAGGACAGATGGGTGCTTCGGATTATTGCCGGAGGTTACACCATTCCCTTCACACACTCACCCCACCGTCCAAAAATCCCGGACCCACCACCCAGTCAAAGGGAAATTGCAGCCGTAGAAGCTTCAAAGCTGCTAGAAAAAGGAGTCATCCAGCCGGTCCCCACAGACCAGATCGGATCCGGAAATTACTCAAGGTTCTTTTTAGTGCCAAAAAAGACAGGGGACCTGAGACCCATTTTGGATATCAGCAAACTAAACCAGTCCGTCATGAAGTCCAAATTCCGAATGGTCACTTTGCAATCGATTCTCCCATTGTTGGAGAAAGATGTTTGGATGTGCTCCATAGATCTCAAGGACGCCTATTATCACATACCGATACATCAGGCGTCCAGGAGGTATCTGCGCTTCAGCCTGGGAGACAGTCATTTCCAATTTTGTGCTCTGCCCTTTGGTCTCACCACAGCCCCCAGGGTGTTTACCAAGTGTTTGGCAGTAGAGACTGCTCACCTGAGGAGTCTCGGATTCCAAGTGTTTCCCTATCTGGACGACTGGCTCCTGACTGCCACCACCAGGCATCTACTACTAGAGAACCTACAAGCCACCATCTCCCTGGGTGCTTCCCTGGGAATTACATTCAACTGGTCAAAGTCTGTCTTGCTGCCTTCTCAGCGCATAAGATTCATAGGTGCAGAGATAGACTCAAAGTTAATGCGAATCTTCCTTCCTACCGAAAGGATACAAACATTACAAGGCAAGTCCGAGCCCTGCTTCTAAGATCCAAAGCCCCAGCCAGGATGGTCCTGCAACTTTTAGGTTCAATGTCTGCCACGGTTCTCTTAGTTCCTCTGGCAAGATTGCACATGAGGATTCTTCAGTGGCTGTTATCGACACAATGGTCTTTCCAGGATCTCCCTCTCAATCATCACATACTGATTACAGAAACGTGCAAACGGGACCTCCGCTGGTGGCTTCTGCCATCCAATCTGAATCAGGGAAGACCTTTTGTTATACCCCCTCCGGTGGCCACCTTGACAACAGATGCCTCCCAGACGGGGTGGGGGGGCATTGTCTGGGCAGGTCAGTTCAAGGTTCTTGGCTTCCCAACGAAACATCTCTCCATATCAATGTGTTGGAAATGAGGGCTGTACTTCTGTCCTTACAAGCCCTCCACAAGTTTCTCCCTTAAGGCATTATCGCCATCCATACAGACAACATGTCGGTGGTCTGGTATCTAAACAAACAAGGAGGGACCAGATCTTACCCCCTTTGCAGAGAGGCCATGAGGGTGTGGGAATGGGCAGTGGCTACCAAGCGCTTCCTGGTAGCGACCCACATTCCAGGCAAATCCAATGTATTGGCAGACAGACTGAGCAGGACTATTCTCTCTCCTCACGAGTGGTCTCTGAACGAAACAGTAGCAGCTCAGATTTTCAAAAGATGGGGGATTCCGTGCTGCGACCTGTTTGCAACACCACGAAACACGAAGTGCAAAAGGTTATTTTCCTTGACCCCGCGTCAAGGGGAGACAGCTACGGATGCTCTAGTCCAACCTTGGCCAACAGGACTGCTTTATGCTTTTCCTCCGATTCCACTTCTCCCCAAAGTCATCCAGAAAGCTTCCCAATTGGGGTCCACAATGATTCTAATTGCTCCGTACTGGCCTCGTCAGGTATGGTTCCCCTACCTACAGAAATATACTCTGGACGGTCCTTGGTTCTTGGACCTAATTCGGACCTTCTGATTCATCAGTCGGGACAACAGCACCAGTCCCTTCACACTTTGAAATTAACAACTTGGCTCCTCCACTTCCGACTATAGTCAGAAATCACACCTTGGACCCGGAAGTTATTCACATTTTATCTTCAGCCCACAAACCCACCACTAAGAAGTTGTATCACAGTAAGTGGAAGAGGTTTGCTATCTGGGCTCAACTCAGAGGATTAGACCCTATTACTGCCCGATACCAGAGGTCTTGAAATTTTGACATCCTTGTTTAATCAAGGATCTTCAGTCTCTACTATTAAAGTCCAATTAGCAGCTATCTCCAAATTTCACGATTCCACAGACCCACCGTTGATGAGCAGCAGATTATGTAAAACTTTCATGAAAGGTGCTGTGCTCTTAAGACCCCCAGTTTTTCATCCTGCGCCTCTGTGGGATCTTGATTTGGTACTTCGTGCCTTAACATCTTCCCCCTTTGAACCGGCTGCTACATGTGAGTTAAAATATCTGTCTTGGAAAACTGCCTTCTTGATTGCAATTACCTCTGCAAGAAGAGTTTCAGAACTTCAAGCCCTATCTATCAAACCTCCATACTTGATTTTTCACAAGGATAGAGTATCACTTAGACCTAATCCATCTTTTGTCCCCAAAGTTTGCTCTAATCTCTGTCTCCAACAATCTTTAGAGCTACCAGTTTTCTTTCCAAAATTTTCAAACAAAGCGGAATACACCTTCCATACATTGGATGTTCACAGGCAATTGCGCTTCTATCTAGATAGGACTCAGCAAATTCGGAAAACAGATCAATTGTTTGTGTCCTTTTCAGATAATAAATTGGGTAAATCCATCACTAAAGCTACTATTGCCAAATGGATCAGAGATTGCATAACTCAAGCTTATTCCTCTTCAAATAAGCAACTTACAACATCTGTCAAAGCTCACTCTACTAGAGCTATGGCTACCTCTATTGCATTCCATTCCAAGCTCGCTATTTCGAAATTTGTGCTGCGGCTACTTGGTCCAACCCAAGACACTTTCATTTCCCACTATAAATTGGATGTGGCATCTAAAGGACGAGCATCATTTGGTTCCACGGTACTCAGGAGTGTTTTCCAGTGAGCCACCCAGGATTTAGGTGCTAGGACGCTGTCCCATCAGTCAGAATGTAGGCGAGATAGGATCACATAACATCTTTTAGTTATGTACTCACCATAACTTCAGATGTTTGGGATCCATCTCGCCTACATTCCTAATACCCACCCTCCTTCCCCTGCCTTGGAGATCAGAAGAGATTGAACGGTTTGGGTTCTACTGTTTTATATCTTGTATCATCTGTCAATGTTATATAAGCAGTGCATGCGTGTGTGCATGTATGCGGACAAACTAGATCTGGGGGACTGGTAGTGGTGCATCCTGGGATATAGTAAGCTCAGCCAATAAGAGACTTCGCTCTTTGGCATAGCGTGCAGTGAGCCAAGGATCGGCTCCGAACCCATCAGTCAGAATGTAGGCGAGATGGATCCCAAACATCTGAAGTTATGGTGAGTACATAACTAAAAGTTTCACTCATAACAAACCCATCCTGTCTTCTAAAAAGTGGATTCAGAGGCCAGCATCAATCAGTCTATAGATTTTCCTGTATTTGTCCTAAATTTTTCTAATAAGAGTGAATATTGATGTTATGTGATCCTATCTCGCCTTCATTCTGTACTGATGGGCTCGGAGCCGATCCCTCGGCTCCGACTCGGCACGCTATGCAATAGAGCGAAGCCTCTTATTGGCTGAGCTATTCTTTATCCCAGGATGCACCACCACTAATCCCCCAGATCTCGTTTGCCGCTTACAAGCTAGGACGTGGTCTCAAACTTGGCTGAGCTAAGTACTGTTTTCTTTCAAAGTTCCTGTCAGGAATTTGCTTATTCTTCCCCAAAAAGCTGTTTTAACAGCTATTGTTGTTGTACGAGTGTGTTTTGAAGATTTTTGTTGTGAAAATTGTGATGTTATGTGATCCTGTGTCGCCTACATTCTGTACTGATGGGCTCGGCTCCGACTCGGCACGCTATGCTATAGAGCGAGGCCTCTTATTGGCTGAGCTATTTCTTATCCCAGGATGCACCACCACTAATCCCCCAGATCTCGTTTGCCGCTTACTAAGCTAAGACGTGGTCTCAACTTGGCTGGGCTAAGTACTACTTTATTTAGGCTTTTCCTGTCAGGAATTTGCTTGTTTTGAACCCAAAAGCTGTTTTAACAGCTATTGTTGTGATACGAGTGTGTTTTGCGTATTTTTATTGAGAAATTTGTGTTTTTTTCGTCAGGGAAGGTTTCCCGTTTTAGTTAGAGGGGCCTTCCCCTTTTGCTATTTGCTATTCTAGCGTTTGTTTGTGGGTCAAGTACCCGTTTAAGTTAGAGGGTCTTGACCCTCTCTTTCTGTGTTTTTGGTTAACTGTATTGGTATAAAAAAAAAAACTTTGTATTTCTTTCAACTTTAAACTACTAGTTTTTGAACCTTCCTACTATGGTTCCTCCTCCAACAGCCTCGGCACCGTTGGAGCCGGTGCTGGTGGAACCTGTGGAGGTTTTAGGGTCGGGCTTGACCCTTACTCCAACTCCGGCTCTTGAGTCGGAGTTCGGTACGCGGACTTCTTCAGTCGGCCCCGGGGGGGGATGCTTCGGGATTGATATTTTCGGTCCCAAGTCTTCCTCTCGGTGCGTCGGCTGCGGGAGTGCCGTCTACCGTCGTGGCCACGGAGGTGGGACCCTCCCAGGATTCTGGTGGTCCCTCCTTCAGGGCTATGAGGAGTGCGTTAGCCAAATCATCTTTGGCTACCTCCACGGTCTCCCCAGCTCCTTCCCTGCATACCGAGACTGGGTCTTTGGCAGTCCCCCTGTCCTTAGACAGCGGAGCCCCGGGGCCTGAGGTTACCCCCACTGGGGTTTCCCCCCCTCCTGGAGGTCCTTCTGAAGCTTCTTCAGAAGAACCCCCCAGGAAAAGATTGTGCAAGAGGAAGCACGTTGACTCCCCTGATGAGTCTCTTACATCAGAAACTGATCTCGATGATGCAGAAGGGTCCCCTAAGTCGTCCTCGGATGATGTCTCCTTTGCAGACATCCTGGAAGCCCTTAAACAAAGAGGCGGCTGGCAGTCCAAACCCCCTTCTGCTGATGAGTCGGTGTTCCTTAAGGCCTTCGGGGCTCAGCCCTCCGCCTCCTGGGTGTCTCCGCCCTTCGACGAGCTCTTGGATTTGATCTGTCGAAGGGCATGGGAACACCCAGACTCTGTGGAACCGGTGCCTGCTCATCCTAATAAATTCCTCTCGGCACCCCTTGAAAAAGAGTTTCTAACTAAAGGTGTGGCTGTAGATGCTTTGGTGGTGGCATCTGCTACCCAGCAAGATGTAGCAGAGGCTTCGACGTCCGTCCATCCTCCTAATAAGGAGTCTAGGAGCATGGATCAGTACGGAAAGCGCACCCTAAGTTCAGCGGCCTTTACATTAAGGTCCTTGAACTACCTTACGCACTTTACCAGATTTCAGAGGGATCTGATTAAAGAACTTTCCGATACCCTCTTGGGTAACCTGCCTGAGGAGCTGGCCCAGACGGTTGGCTCTCAGCTGGCTACATTATCGTCCATTTCAAACTCGTCCATGAGGCTCATTTCTTATGCGCGAAGGGCGAGTAGAGCAGCGGTACAGGCATTGCTCTACGGAGACAAGCCTGGCTCCGCCTGTGTCATTTCGCGGAGGCCTTTAAGTCTTCCTTTGCCGACACCCCCTTTGATGGGTCCTCACTGTTTGGACCCAAGGTAAAGGACACACTGACCCGCTGCGAACAGGAGGGTAAGACTCTGACTGCCGTAGGGGCACGACTTTCCACTCCCTTTCAGCCTTATCCCAAGGCTAAAGAGGAGGAAAATGTGGTTCCATAGATCTCAGAAGCCTTACCCTCTCAGCAGGATGATCCCCTTCCAGAGGCAGGGAGGGGAAATTCTTCGAAGACGCCGTCCCAGAGGCGGCAGAGGCCCTCGCAACACTGGAGACCGCGAGTCCTTTCGTGGCTCTTCAGCCTTTCACAGTCCCTGAGGGATTGCCCGACTATGCAGCTCCGGAGCCAGTCGGGGGTCGTTTTTCGAGGCACCTAAAAGCCTGGGAAGGTATCACTCAGGACCGATGGGTGCTTCGAATTATCGCCGGAGGTTACTCCATCCCTTTCTTTCACTCTCCACCTCAGTCCAAAAAAATCCCGGACCCGCCACCCAGTCAACGGGAAACTGCAGCCTCAGAAGTTTCAAAGCTGCTGCAAAAAGGAGTCATCCAACCGGTCCCCGCAGACCAGATCGGATTAGGGACTTACTCAAGATTCTTTTTGGTGCCAAAAAAGACCGGGGACTTGAGACCCATTTTAGATCTCAGCGTTCTAAACCGTTCAGTCAAAAAGTCCAAGTTCCGAATGGTCACCCTACAAACCATTCTCCCATTGCTTGAGAAAGGTGTTTGGATGTGCTCCATAGATCTCAAGGACGCTTATTACCATATCATGGTACATCAAGCGTCCAGGAGACATCTGCGCTTCAGCCTAGGAGGCAGTCATTTTCAGTTCCGCGCGCTGCCCTTTGGTCTCACCACAGCCCCCAGGGTGTTCACCAAATGTTTGGCGGTCGTGACTGCTCACCTGAGAAGTCTAGGATTCCAGGTGTTTCCGTATCTAGACGACTGGCTCCTAACTGCCACCTCCAAGCATCTACTATTGCGGAGCCTACAAGCCACTATATCACTGGGCAATTCCCTTGGAATCACCTTCAATTGGCCAAAGTCTGTGTTGCTGCCATCTCAAAGCATAAGATTCATAGGGGTAGAGATAGACTCAAACCAAATGCGGGTCTATCTACCTACAGACAGAATACAAACCATTCAGGCTCAAGTTCGAGCCTTACTTCCCAGATCCAAAGCCCCAGCCAGAATGGTCCTGCAGCTATTGGGATCCATGTCCGCCACGGTTCTTCTAGTCCCCCTGGCAAGGTTGCACATGAGAATTCTCCAGTGGCTTCTTTCAGCTCAATGGTCCTTTCAGGAACTCCCTCTCAGTCACCTCATATGGATCACAGAAACCTGCAAACGGGACCTTCGCTGGTGGCTAGTGCCCTCCAATTTGGATCAGGGACGACCCTTTGTTCCACCTCCTCCTGCGGCCACTTTGACCACGGACGCCTCCCAGATGGGTAGGGGGGGGGCATTTCCTGGGCAGGTCAGTCCAAGGCAAATGGCACCCAGAAGAGACCCTACTTCATATCAACATCCTAGAAATGAGGGCGGTGCTTCTGTCCCTTCAAGCCCTTCACGATTACCTCCCTCAGGGCGTAATTGCCGTTCACTTAGACAACATATCAGTTGTCTGGTACCTGAACAAACAGGGAGGGACCAGATCCTATCCTCTTTGCAGAGAGGCCATGAGAGTCTGGGAATGGGCAGTGTCGACCAAACGCTTTCTAGTAGCTACTCATATCCCGTGCAAGTCCAATGTGATAGCCGACAGACTGAGCAGAACCATCCTCTCTCCTCACGAATGGTCTCTGAACATGACAGTTGCAAATCAGATTTTCAGCAAATGGGGAGTTCCGTGTTGCGACCTCTTCGCGACTCCACTGAATGCGAAGTGCAAAAAATTCTTCTCCCTAACCCCGGCTCCGGGGAAGAGCCCCATGGACGCACTAGCCCGTCCTTGGCCCACCAGCTTGCTTTATGCCTTCCCCCCAGTTCCTCTCCTTCCTAGGGTGATCCAAAAGGCATCTCTCTTGGGGAGCAAAATGATCCTAGTTGCTCCTTACTGGCCTCGTCAAGTATGGTTTCCCTATCTTCGGAAATATGCTCTGGAAGGTCCATGGTTCCTGGATCAGATCCCAGACCTTTTGGTTCATCAGTCGGGACTATTCCACCAGTCCCTACACACCTTAAAATTGACGGCTTGGCTCCTCCTCTTCCAACTATAGTCAGGAGTCATACATTGGATCCAGAAGTTGTACACATCTTATCTTCGGCCCACAAGTCTGCTACAAAGAAATTGTATTCTAGCAAATGGAAAAGATTTGCTATTTGGGCTCAACTCCAGGGCCTGGATCCCATCACTATTCCCGTATCAGAAGTAATAAAATTTTTAACTTCTCTTTTCAATCAAGGCTCTTCAGTCTCTACCATCAAGGTTCAATTGGCAGCGATTTCCAATTTTCACGAATCTATAAACCCACCTTTAATGAGCAACAGATTGTGTAAGACCTTCTTGAAAGGTGCTGCGCTTTTAAGACCTCCGATTTCTCATCCTGCTCCTCCATGGGATCTCGATGTAGTGTTACGCGCCTTAACTTCCTTCCCCTTCGAACCGGCAGCGACATGTGATCTAAAATTTCTATCGTGGAAGACTGCTTTTCTGGTGGCAATTACTTCTGCCAGAAGGGTTTCAGAGCTTCAAGCTTTGTCTGTAAAACCCCCGTACTTGGTTTTTCACAAAGACAGAGTATCTCTCAGGCCAAATCCTTCCTTTGTCCCTAAAGTTTGTTCCAGTTTCTGCCTACAACAATCATTAGAACTTCCAGTCTTCTTTCCGAAATATTCTAACAAAGCGGAGTTCATATTCCCCACATTAGATGTCCACAGGCAGTTGCGTTTTTATTTAGATAGGACCAAACAAACAAGGAAAACAGATCAATTGTTTGTATCCTTTGCAGACAATAAATTGGGCAAAGCTGTCACAAAGGTCACTATTGCCAAATGGATCAGGGACTGTATTACTCAAGCTTATTCTTATTGTAACAAAGAGCTTACCACCTCTGTCAAAGCTCATTCTACAAGGGCTATGGCTACTTCGATAGCATTTCATTCTAAGCTTGCTATTAGTGACATTTGTGCTGCGGCTACATGGTCTTCCCCGCACACTTTTATTTCCCATTACAAATTGGATGTGGCATCTAGAGGACGAGCTTCATTTGGTTCCACAGTGCTCAGGGCTCCGGGGGAGAGCCCTATGGATGCACTAGCCCATCCGTGGCCCAGCGGCTTACTATATGCTTTTCCCCCAGTTCCCTTCCTTCCCAGAGTGATCCAAAAGGCGTCTCAGTTGGGGAGCAAAATGATCTTAGTTGCTCCTTACTGGCCTCGTCAGGTATGGTTCCCCTATCTTCGGAAATATGCACTGGACGGTCCATGGTTCCTAGATCAGATCCCAGACCTATTAGTTCATCAGTCGGGACTACTCCACCAGTCCCTACACACCTTGAAATTGACAGCTTGGCTCTTCCTCTTCCGACTATAGTCAGGAATCATACCTTAGATCCGGAAGTTGTACACATCTTATCTTCGGCCCACAAGTCTGCCACTAAGAAATTGTATTCTAGCAAATGGAAGAGATTTGCTATTTGGGCTCAACTCCGGGGTCTGGATCCCATCACTTCTCCTGTATCAGAAGTCCTGAAATTTCTAACTTCCCTTTTCAATCAAGGTTCCTCAGTCTCTACCATTAAGGTTCAATTGGCAGCTATTTCCAATTTTCACGAGTCTATAAACCCACCTTTAATGAGCAGCAGATTGTGTAAGACCTTCATGAAAGGTGCTGCGCTTTTACGACCTCCGATTTCTCATCCTGCTCCTCCATGGGATCTCGATGTGGTGTTACGTGCCTTAACTTCCTCCCCCTTCGAACCGGCAGCAACATGTGATTTAAAATTTCTATCGTGGAAAACTGCCTTTCTGGTTGCGATTACTTCTGCCAGAAGGGTTTCAGAACTTCAAGCTTTGTCTGTAAAACCTCCGTACCTGGTTTTTCACAAAGATAGAGTATCTCTCAGACCAAATCCATCCTTTGCCCCTAAGATTTGTTCCAGTTTTTGCCTACAACAGTCATTAGAACTTCCAGTTTTCTTTCCAAAGTACTCAAACAAAGCGGAATACTTATTCCACACATTAGATGTCCACAGGCAATTGCGTTTTTATTTAGATAGGACCAAACAAACAAGGAAAACAGATCAATTGTTTGTATCCTTTTCGGATAATAAATTGGGCAAAGCCGTCACAAAGGTCACTATTGCCAAATGGATCAGGGACTGTATTACTCAAGCTTATTCCTCTTCTAATAAAGAGCTTACGACCTCTGTCAAAGCTCATTCTACAAGAGCTATGGCTACTTCAATAGCGTTCCATTCTAAGCTTGCCATTAGTGACATTTGTGCTGCGGCTACATGGTCCTCCCCGCACACTTTCATTTCTCACTACAAATTGGATGTGGCATCTAGGGGGCGAGCTTCATTTGGTTCCACAGTGCTCAGGAGTGTTTTCCAGTGAGCCACCCAGGATTTAGGTGCTAGGGACGCTGTCCCATCAGTACAGAATGTAGGTGAGATAGGATCACATAACATCTTTTAGTTATGTACTTACCATAACTTTAGATGTTTGGGATCCATCTCGCCTACATTCCCAATAACCCACCCTCCTTCCCCCTTCCTTGGAGATCAGAGGAGATCAGAAGGTCCGAATCCTGTTGTTTCATCTTGAAACATCTGGCAATGTTATATAAACAAGTTATGTATGTGTGCATGAATGCGGACAAACAAGATCTGGGGGATTAGTGGTAGTGCATCCTGGGATAAAGAATAGCTCAGCCAATAAGAGGCTTCGCTCTATTGCATAGCGTGCCGAGTCGGAGCCGAGGGATCGGCTCCGAGCCCATCAGTACAGAATGTAGGCGAGATGGATCCCAAACATCTAAAGTTATGGTAAGTACATAACTAAAAGTTTGCACCTTTTGGATGTGAACAGGCAGTTACATGTTTACCTGGACAAAACTAAGCAATTCAGACAATTAGAACAGTTATTTGTTTCATTTGAAGGCCAACCTTGGGCAAACCTGTCTCTAAGGTTACTCTGTCAAGATGGATAATAGATTGTATTTCCTTTATTTACACTAAAAAGACTCTAAAGCTTCTAAGGCCGGTGAAGGCACATTCCACCAGATCTATGGTGACATCAGCTGTTTTTCATTCTAAAGCTTCCATGTTCGAAATTTGCGCAGCTGCAATGTGGGTTACCCCACATACCTTTTTACTCATTATAAATTGGATATGGTCTCCAGGGGGAGAGCCTCCTTTGGTTCTATGGATGTTCTTCTTGTTTCACTGTTGCAGTCATTACAGTTGGGTTATCCCGCTGAAAGACTACCCTCAGTCGGCCTGAATTCCAAAGTCTAGGTCCGGCGTCGGTTGCTGTCGCCTCCTCCCTGACGTCAGTGCGCCACGGGTATAAAAGATGCAGCCGACACCATTTTCTTCAGTCTTTCTTGCCACGCGGTGCCCGAAGCAAAAGCAGTTCGCAAGTGCCGGTCGGCCGACTCCTGAGATTTTCGTGTTCGAATTTCAGTTCCGAAGTCTTCACTAAAAGCTAAGTACCCCGTTGGGGAAACTTTTTTCTTGCTCCAGACCGATGTCAGAAATAGTTAATAATTACATTTCTTGTGGGAAGCAAATACCTCATAAGGACTTTCATTCTTACTGTATTCCTTGCCTAGGCCCTGACCACGACGTTGCTAGTTGTCAGTTTTGTGCTAGATTTAACCAACACACTATTAAGCATCGGTACGATTTTGCATTTCACTATTTTGGCAGAAGATTTAACTATACAATATCGTCGGATAGCCATCCGACTACCGGAATTCACAAGAAACTCAAAGAAAAGGACAGGCATCCGAGGTCCAAAACCGACGACGAGGCTTTTTTTAAGCCAGTCGCCGGTTCTCAGTGAGGCGCCTTCGCAGTCCCTGACGACTGCTACCTTAGACTCGCATACCGCTATAACACCCACGTGGAGTCGACCAGGCCGCTGGAAAGTCAAGGTGTTGAACCTTCGGAAACTATTCCCTCAGATGGGTCCGGAGCCGCTGAGTAAGCATCGGCTTCTGAGGGTGTTTTCAGACCTACTCAATTATATGCTAAAATGACTTCAGCTTCAAAGGCAAAGACTAAAACACCTTTAAAGACAAAGAAACAAGTACTGAACAGCCTCATGGACAGGCCTCCATGCCTAAAAAAAGATGCTCAAAATGGCCGAAGACCTAATTACTTTGATCAGGGGTTCCCATCCCCCTCCTGATTAGAGGCCTATGCAAGAGACAGAATATATATCTTCAGATCACGTTTCCATTTCATCTGATTCCTCTTCTGATCAGGAATACTCTCTTCCTCCCTATGAGGATCCTGATGCTGAAGAATCTATCCCTTCAGCCTCTCCTCCTGAGGATTATTCTTTTGGGGAAACTTTACATACCATGCATTTCCACTGGGAGAGCCAAGATAATTCAGAATCTAAGAAAAGGCTCAGAGACTTCCTTTTACTACCACAACACAGGCCCCTAGCTATTCCACCTGTGTTAGACATTGTAGATGATGTATTTTCAGAGTCCAGCCTAACCCCTGACTCCTTACCTCCAGCTCCGGTTAAGCCGGAAAGGTACTACAGGGTTCCTGACTCTCATAAATTCCTTTTCAAAAACCCTGCTGCTGACCCAGAAACTAAAAAAAACCTACTCCCTCCGACAGGGATTCTAGGGCACTGGACAGAGGGGGGAAAAGATTTACACTTCTGCTACCTTGGCTATAAGGGCTTTAAATTGTCAGTTTCATATGCTCAAATATCAGCAATATATTATGTCACTGCTTAAACAGAAAATGTTGATAAATTCTAAATGTGCAGAAAACAAAGAAATGCAGGATTTATTGCATGCAGCTGAACAAGTTGGAAAGCATACTTTACAATGTGGTTTTGATTCTCTGGAGGCCTTCAGCCGGGCCGCAGTTACGAGTTCTGTCATTAGGAGACATGCTTGGTTAAAGGAACAAAATCTACCTGATCATGTTAAAGCAAAATTATTAGATGCTCCATTACAGCATGATGCTTTGTTTGGTGTTAAAGCAGAAGAGGTGTTAAAGAAAATGGAGGACAAAGCTAAATCTATACAAACAGTCAAGAATTTCTTACAGGTACAGCCACCAGGATTTAGCAGACACTGGCCTACAAAGAATTGGTCCTTTCCAGTGTCAGACCAGCCACAAAGGGGCAGATAGAGACGCCCCTGAGGCATATCCCAGCCCCAAGGTTCGTACAGGTCTAGACAATGGGGTGCTTCTACCACCAAAACTGGAGAAGATAAATCACAGTCATACAGGAAACAGTCCCAATGACTTCCCCCTGCCTGCGCCAAGCACTTATCTTCTGGCAGCACCTTGAGGGGGAAAACTAGCACTTTTTTCTCAAAACTGGCACATAATAACCTTGGACAAATGGGTCTTAAACATAGTGTCACAAGGCTACACGTTTCACTTCCATACCCTGCCAAGGGCAAACAGTTGGCCAGACCTGCCAAAACATCAATGGGCAGAGGCACAAAAACAAGTCTCATCCCTCATGAACATGAGGGCCATTCAACAAGTACCAGAGCAAGAACAGGGACAAGGATTCTATTCAAGACTGTTCTTGGTACCCAGAAAGGACAAAGCCTGGAGACCAATACTGGACCTATCTATTCTAAACACATTTCTAGATATTCCAAAGTTCAAAATGTTGACTGTACAGCAGCTTCTGCCCATGTTGGGCAAGAAGGCTTGGCTTGTGACTTTAGATCTAAAAGAGGAGTACCTGCATGTCCCAATCAGACAAACATGCAGAAGATACCTCAGATTCAAAGCTGGCTCATTGCACTACCAATTCTCTGCACTGCCCTTTGGCTTATCTACTGCGCCCAGGGCCTTCACAAAGTGCCTGGCACCAGTAGTTGCTTACTGCAGACAAAGAGGAATACGAATATATCCTTACTTAGACGACTGCCTCATTCAAGCAGAGAACAAGGACATTCTTCTACAGCATCTAGCGTTTGTAAAGAGATTACTACCATGCCTAGCGTACACAGTCAGCGAACACAAATCAAAACTAGTACCCTCTCAAGAGATAATATTCCTGGGTACAAACTTAAATACAACTGCCCAGATGGCTTATCTCACGCCAGATAAACAAAGGTAACTGACTACCTGTTTCAAACTGTTGGCAACAAAGGCCCAGTTATCTGCAAGAAACATTCTGCAGGCTTTGGGCTTCATGACATCCTGCATTCTACTAATTCCATATGCAAGACTGCATATGAGGAAACTTCAATGGTACCTAAAAAGTGTTTGGACTCAACATGGCCACAACCTGGAAACAATAGCTACTCTCATTCCCTGCCTGCAACAGGAGTTTCAATGGTGGGCAAAGACCTGTCACCAGAACAAGGGACAGCCTTTCACTCTTCCCCCAGCCACACAGACATTAACAATGGATGCATCAGATTATGCCTGGGGTGCCCACATGGCAGGAAGATGTATTCAAGGCACATGGTCCGCAAACCAAATGCATCTGCATATCAATCAAAAAGAGATGCTAGCTGTTCAAAATGCCCTGACAGCCTTCAAGGACCTACTTAATCCAGGACAACTGCTAATAAAGACAGACAATACCACGGTCATGTGGTATATAAACAAGCAGGGAGGCACTCATTCTTACCCCCTTTGCAGATTAGCCATGACTTTGTGGGACACAGCATTGACTTACCAAGTACATCTGCAGGCACAATTCCTGCCAGGAAAAATGAATACTCTGGCAGACGAGCTAAGCAGAAACCTCATGGATCCCCACGAGTGGAAATTGGATCCACAAGTCTTCAGCATGGTAACAAGGAAATGGGGATGTCCGGACATAGATCTATTTGCCTCACCTCACAACTGCCAACTAAAGAGATTCTGCACAAGGACTTATCACAGACAAGCATGGAAAGTGGATGCCCTATCTTTCAGCTGGAAAAACTTAACAGTATATGCCTTTCCTCCTCTGCCTCTCCTCCCCAAGGTACTCCTAAAGGTCAGACAGGAGAAGCCAAAAATGATACTGATTGCCCCAGAATGGCCATACCAGTACTGGTATCCAATCCTGAGGAACTTGTCTCAAAGCCCAGCCTGGAACTTACCTCAGTTGCCTCATCTACTGTCCCAGCAGAACAGTCAGATCCTGCACAGCCAACTCAAGACCTTAAATCTGGCAGCATGGCGGATAATGTAGTCTTACAAAACACACCTCTCACTAAAGCGGTGATGGATGTCATTTTGGAGGCCAGGAGGCCTAGTACTAGAAAATCCTATGCTGGAAAATGGAAGAGATTCTGTGCTTGGAACCAGGCACAAGGAATTGACACAGCTGTACCAAATATTCCTCAGATTTTGCAATACTTGACTGAGATGTTGGACAAAGGCCTATCCTTTTCATCTATAAAAATTCATGCCTTTGCCATTTCGGCTCATTACAATACAGAGCCACCAATCTTTTCTCATCCTTTATTAAGGCAGTACCTCAGAGGGGCCAAAAATTTAAGGCCTGCAAGGAGATCACCAATACCTGCATGGGACCTCAGTTATGTCTTGGAAAAACTCACCCTGCCTCCTTTTGAGCCAGCTGCTACAGCGATATAAAGTTTTTATCTTGGAAAACAGCTCTGCTCCTAGCAATAACTTCTGCAAGACGAGTCTCAGAGCTACAGGCACTCATGGCTGTGGAACCTTTTATCATTTTTTATCTAGATAGGGTTTCTCTGACGATAAACCCGACATTTATGCCTAAGGTAGTGTCCAGTGTGGCCCTTAACCAAACTGTTCATCTGCCTACCTTTTATCCAAACCCACAGAATAAGGGGGAGAGAATTCTGCATTCTTTGGACATTCACAGACAGCTACGCTTCTATTTGAACAGAACCAAAGCTTTCAGAAAGACAGAGCAATCACAAGGAAAGGCTATCTCAAAGCAGACTATTTCAAAGTGGATAGGCCACTGCATTTGTTTCTGCTATTCACAACATGGCAAGCCAGTACCTAAGGGCATTAGGCCACATTCAACCAGAGCAGCAGCCACTTCAGCAGCCTTCCTCAGAGGAGTACCAACCAAAGACATTTTAGAGGCTGCTACTTGGAGTTCAGTGCACACCTTCACAAAGCATTACCACTTATCACTCTACTCTAAATCCAGGGCAGGCTTTGCCACTACAGTTCTGCAGGGCCTAATAGCTGCTCCTAATGCTATTTAGCTCCAACCTCCCAACCTTAGCTTTGGGATTCAACCCAATTGTAATGACTGCAACAGTGAAACACGAAGAACATAGTACAGTTGTGTACACTTACCATAAATGTAGATGTTCAAGTGTATTCACTGTTGCAGTCCAGGTTACCCACCCGCCATCCCCCATTTCTTTGCTGGAACTTATCTGTACTTCTCTATTCTGCACAACCTATGTGGTGTATTTGCTTGTAGATGAAGGCAAAATATATGCTTTGGTGCATGTATGTTTTATTGACATATTTTTAGCCAACCCTATTGGGGGCACCTGAAATCTGGGGCAAGAAAAACTGAAAGAAATGGTGTCGGCTGCATCTTTTATACCCCTGGCACACTGATGTCAGGGAGGAGGCGACAGCAACTGACGCCGGACCTAGACTTTGTAATTCAGGCCGACTGAGGGTAGCCTGCCAGCAGGATAACCCAATTGTAATGACTGCAACAGTGAATACACTCGAACATCTACATTTATGGTAAGTGTACACAACTGTACTTTCTCAGGAATGTACTTCCATAGGGCCTCCCAGGATCTAAGGTAGCTGGGGACTGTGTCCCAGAAGTCAAGAATAGATTGACAACATCAGATAAAGAAGTTATGTCTTGCCATAACGTTTCATCTCTGTTGTCAGTCTTCATTTATTCGGGTCTATATTAAATTCTTGAAAGCCGACAGTGTTGAATCTGACATTGTCGACACGAGAATAGTGAAATTGAAGAACACTGAACAGGTAAATGGAAATCTCTGTAAGGAGAGATTTCTGTTTACTTCAATGTAGTGCGGTCTCGGAGTTGGTATATTTAAGTAGTGGGGGGTTGCAGGGGGGCTTGCCCCCCTGCCTACACCGTTTAGTTTTTTTATTTGTTGTTTTTATTTTTTTTTTCTGAACATTCAATGTTTTAACAGTTCGATCACTAAAGGTCGACCTTTAGTGATTCGAACTGTTGTATATTCGATGTACTAATATAGACCCATTTATTCTTGTGTCCCACCTCACCTGCCCCCTTTATGGAGTCCTGGTGGAGCGACTTGCTGTCTTCAGATTCCCGGTTAGGATACACCTTGGACATGGCTTCTGACTTAAGTTAGGTCTTACTGTATTGTTTCTGTAAGTCTGAAAACTGGATCTTAGGTAATGTAGAGAGGGGCATTGTGGGTAGACAGATCGAGAGTTTTTGGCTGACGTGAGCTATATATTGGCTTGATTGGTTCTGAGGATCGGAACTGTAACCTAGAAGTCAAGAACAGATGAAGATCGACAAGACAGATGGAGCGTTATGGTAAGACATAACTTCTTTTTAACAGCCCCTTAATTCTGTAGGGCAGCTGCCAGACAACATAATACAAAGACATGCTGACAAGAATTGTGTGTGTGTGTGTGTGTGTGTGTGTGTGTGCGTGCGTGTGTGTGTGTGTGTGTGTGTGTGTGTGTGTGTGTGTGTGTGTGTGTGTGTGTGTGTGTGTGTATATCTGTGTGTGTTGCAGTGAAGTAGTACCCTGTCCAAGTCTTCCTTACACCCAGTAAGTACTAGTGTATGGGCTGGTTCCCCCAACCTTATACTAGATTAAACTGGTAATTGGAGAGTGAATGAATGAATCCTGGTTGGACCAACCAGTTCTACATTCTCCATGGTCACACAGTCACAGAATAGAAATAAATAAAAGGGTATACAGTGATTACTAATGAAAGTATGTGTCATTCATTGTTAAAATCTAAAAGGGACTGAGCTAGAAGCGATTGTAAATATGAGAAGTGTTTTAAGTTAGTTTGTTCTCCCCAAAAGCAATACAATTAGCTGTAAATAGAATGGCTTTGGGTTACTGCACAGTGGCAGACATTCCAAAACAGAAGGAGGTAGGATGTAAACAGCACAGATATGAAATTTGGTCTGGCCACCTTGCATCACCTGAATGTTTATGAACATAGGAACATACCAGGTAAGCAATCAGAGAAACCATAAAATGCTTAGAAATATACACCTTTACTCAGACAAACTTAAAAGTTCATGTCACTCTTTTTAAGCATTTAATAATGCCAGTCTCCCAAATTGAGCAGGGTGGTATATGATAACCCTGGTTTAAATTTGTATCTAGCCTTCCAGTCATCAAGACCACCCTTAAAGGTAGCTAGAGTGGTACTTTGACTTGTAGGGGTAACCTATTCCATAGCCTACAAATTTGTTGAGTTAAGAACCTATCACTTCAACAAGTCTTGTTCATTTGTTAGTGAAGATTTAAGTCCTTAGTGTGGGTGTTTGTAAAGCCACTGTTTTTGTGAAGAAACGGGAGGTCAATTAGGACTACATCTTGCATGGCTAGAAAAGTGAGGTGCAGGTCACCTCAGAGCGACTGTAGGCTGCTGAGTATATGAAGAATCATGCTAGTTGCAGAGTATTTGAAGAGTTTAAGACTTTTAATTGTCTTGATTTGAAATCTTTGAGGCCTTTCCAATTAAGTGATTTGCTTTGACTTGTTCATACCAAAGGGGACATTATATTCAGTGATGGGTCTGATAAGGGAAGAGTACAGTGATGGGACCCCAGCCAGATGGCACAGAGGTTAAGGTATAGTATTACCAACTGGTCAACCTTGGTTTGAAACCCGGCTGGGGCACAACTGGGCAACAGGAGCATCTGCGTGGAAGAAAGGCCGACTGTCTTCTTTTGTAATATGCTATGAAGACCTTATGCGGTCAGTCCATAGAGTCGCCATGAGTTGTTTTCGACTTAGTGGCAATTACTTGCAGTGGTAAGATGACTTCTTTGGATTTTGAAGATATTTCCCTGGAAATTAACTGGGCCAGGTAGATGGATTTCTTGTCTGTGATGGAAACAAGATGATCGAATGAGAGAGAGATATCCACTTATGTACCTTGGTCTGTTATGACTATATTTGTGTGAAGAGGAGTATCCTTTATAACATGTGAGGTGGGGACAACCTTTCTACCAAATGATACAAATGCTGCACTTTTTTCAAGTAGTTTGAGACCATTTTTTATATACAACTGGCATATCCTGGCTCTTGCTGGAGCTGTTTTCTGTCAGTAGATAAGTGAAAACAGTGCCCAGATTGCAGTCATCAGCAAACCCAGCCAACCACACTTCTGGAAAATTGGCTTGGATTTCTGCAAAATAAATGGCAAATATGAGAGAGTCCAGAACAGATCCGTGTGGCACCCCAGTAGTTTCTAATTTATTTTCTGAATGGTAACCATTAACTTTCACAACTTGGGATCTGTTGGAGAGTATATTTCAGCAATCCAGCAGATAATGCAGGGATTTATATTAAGCTTGTCTAATTTTTCAATAATACCAGCATGTGGGATAGTGTCAGAATCCTTGGCCAGGTTGAGATAAGCAGTGTGCACAGAATGACCACTGTCCACAGCCCCTGTAACATTTTCAAAGAAGCTTACTAAGTTCAGGAGACAGGACCTTTCCATCTCAAAGCCAAACGGATTGTGATCTAGATCAGTTAAGTTGCCTTTGTTTGCATAAATGAGTTCTGCTATAATAAGTTCCATGGCTTTGCATAGGTTCATAGGTTCATAGCTAGATACTAAGCTATCGCCCTGGGGCCTATATAAGCCTAGCCAAAAAGGTTCCCTGGCGTTTGCCACCCAAGAAAATTATTTCCCTGTGCCCCTGTCAAGTAGCACCGCAGAAGTGATCCCCGGGGTGAGTTTTCTATTTCCCATCCAGTCGTCAAGATTTTTCTTAAAGAGGGCCAATGAGGAGCTTTGCTTGACATGAATGGGTAGTTTGTTCCAGAGTATGAGAAGTTTCTGGGACAGGAATCTATCCCTCCAGCATGTTCTGTTTATTGTGGTGACAAGGTTTAGGTCCCTGGAGCATGTGAGTTTTTCCCAAAGGGGATGTCAATGCACCTCTTGGCACTGAGCTTGAGGCCATGACTTTGACACCAAGCATCTGTCTCTCTGAGGCCCTTTTGTAGAATATTTACATCATTAGTTAGCCAAAAAATAATCAGCCTAGCAAGTCTTGAACCCAGGACCCTACACACCATAGCCACAGCAAGTTACCACTAAGCCATCTGAGCATATAAGGCTGTTGAGGCTGATATATCTGTAATTAGCTGGGTCTGTAGAGGGGTTACCCTTGTGTAGGGGATTCACAGTGGCTGTTCTCCAGGCATCAGGATAGACAGGCTGAGATCAAACAGTTTGGTAGAGGGTAGTGCATAATTGGCACTGATAAGATTGCAACCTGGTATATTGTCTGGTCCTATGGAAGCATTATTTTTAGTCTTTGCCAGGGAATCTAAGACTTGTTCCAAGGTGATTACAGGGGAAACTAAATTCTCAGTGGTGGTGGGGCAGCAAAATAGGTAGGAGCGGTAAAACTAGTGCTAAATCTGTCTGCTAATATAGTAGCTGTATCCTTCGGGTCAGAATAGATGATATTATGGATGAGCTCTTTGCAGTGTTGGATGCTGTTCTTTAATTTTGTGACATAACTGAAGAAAGATTTACTGTTTCTTTTGGAATCTGTAGCAACCTTAAGTTCACATTCTGCTTTACATTTTGTAATAGTGATTTTAAGTTACTTGCTGGCATGTTTCAGTGTGGTCTTGAGGTAGGAAGCTGGAGAGTTTGTGCAACATTTCATTATTTTTCTTCTTTTGTTACATAGTTTGTTAATATGGAAGTTCCACCAGAGAGGTTTGTTCCTGAATTTGCAGTTATATTTAGGGTGGATGGTTACTGACTTTTCTACGCAGCTGCTCAGGTGTTGGTAAAAGTCAGAGGCAAATGCAGCAGCCCTCTCAGTTGGATCCATTTGCAGAGGATTGTTGGAAACTATGCATCAGTCTTCTACAAGCTGAAGTAAGTTGACCTTGGACAAATCCATAAAGATGGTCTCATTTGTTGGTGGGGTGGTACCACTGGACTTGAGAGAGATGAGTGATTTGTGGTCAGACTTAAGAGTTGAGGAATTGCAGTGTGGGGTGCTTGTGGGTGAGTTAGTTTGTTAAGAACCAGGTCACGTATATTTTTGCCTCAAGTATGCAGTTTTACAGTTTGCTCCAGTGCATTGGTATTAATGAAGTCTAGGCACATTATTTTGTTTAGAAATGTAAGTGTGCCAAGCAATACTTGGGTAATTGAAGTCCCCTAGTAAGAAGATATTTGGTTTGATATTTAATACCTTGGTGGTGTTGAGGTAATATCTGTGTTCTTTGGGCAACATTGATGGAGATTTGTAGCTAGCAGTGAAATAATAGCTGGATTAGTTAAGGGTAATGTGGAGCTCCATCAGTTTTGTGGGTAATTTGATGTGATGTAATAGTGTTTCTAACCATTATAGATACTCTCCTGCAGTTTGCCAGTGGTCTGAAGACATGATGGGACCTAAGCTCTAGCCATTTAGGATGTAGAGAATTTAGGGGATGTTCATCCATAAGTGAAAACTTGTATGATTTTTGCAGAAGTCACAACTGCTCCACCAACGCAAAGCCACCCTTTTTACTTTTCATAATTGAATTTGCTGTAACCTTGGTTTTTTAGTGCAGAATGATAACGCCTAATCTGCAACCCAGGTAATCAAAGTTTGAGCAGCTGCTCATGAACTGGAAGAGCTGGGGAGGAAGGGCTAGGAAATGAATGACTACAGCTCACTAATCCTATGGAGAGGGTGTGGTGGTTTCCATGACAACTGTTCTTCTTCTCCAATGCTAAGAGTGGAGGCCCTAAAGTGTGCAAAGCAGTAGCTGGTTTCAGTAGGGATGTGGGTTACAGCTATCCAAGCTGATAATCGTAGCACCTTGTTTGTACATGTGAAGGAGAGCGGATGCTCAGAATTGTGCTACTGCATAGTCCATGCTGTGATGCAGTTCTTGTCATCACCAGTGGGAGGATTAGGGTTCAAAATAGAAATATCCCCATTACTCACTTCCTACTATGTGTGAGCAGGGATGTAAATAACCCTCATGGCTGCCTGCATGATGTGCTCTTCTGGGTGGTTTGTTTGGTACATCCCTAGTACAGGAAACAAAGGGCCGAGTATTATGAAGGGAGGCTTAATGGTCAGCAGGAATGGGGAAAAAGCATAAGTAAAAACAATAAATAAAAAACTGATTGAATTTGCTGTTAGGTTTCTTTGCATCTCTGTTTGTCCGAATTCTTACTGCTTCATTTGGTATTCTATTTTTCTCATGCCCTCTTTACCGTTCCTTGTGTTATTTAGCATTTTACTAAACTTAAGGGGACTAATGTTACTAATAATTTTTCTTTTTTTCTTTCTTTATTCCTTGTTACCTGGGTTAATCCAAGAGGGGTAATGTCCTCTTTTCAGGGGAGACCCAGGGTAGTATTTATACTACTTGGGAAAATTTGGCCAGGGCGTTAGGAAACTTGTCCTACTCTATTCTGTAAGTGCCATGGAATTTTTTACATCCACCAACTCAAGCAGGTGGAACCTCGGTTTAATGTCTCATCCAAAGGATGACACACTCAGGAGTTCAGCAACCCCTCAGTGCTGCACTGCCATGTCAACAATCAGTCTATCTGGTGTGGGAATAGAACTGGCAGTCTTCTACAACAAAGTTGAGTGGGCTGTTGTGCCACTGACACTGGCAAAACGATCAACATGATTGTGGATGTTGGTACACCAGAAGCTGTGTTTATATAGTGTAAAGCATTATAAGGAATAATGCGGATTAGCAGAGTATAAGACAGTGCAAATAAGAATAAAAAGCAGCCCAGGGTGTGTGCGTGTGTGTGCGCGCGCGCGTGTGTGTATGTGTGTGTGTGTGTGTGTGTGTGTGTGTGTGTGTGTGTGTGTGTTTATCCTAACGACAACAATGCACTCAAAATATGTTGCCCAGTGCAGAAAATGAAACTGAAGCTCAGTACAACAATTAGAGGGCATTTTGGATTTCTGGATTTTAGTTGTCTTGTACCTGAAGGTGCATCTAGCAGGTGTTTTTTTTTCATAAGGTACCACAACCATAAAATACTTTGCTGTGATGCAGTTCATTAGCAATTGTAGTGTGCTAGGAGTGTAACTTTGTAAGGCACAATATCAGGATGATTTCTTCTCTCAAACGTAGCTCACTGGTTTCACAAACAGGTTAGGCCCTTGGAGCAGGGATGAAAGAGATTACAAGGATGGTGGGGACGGAGAATGTTGCACACACTTAAAGCATAGGCTTGATAAACTTATTGTCACCTTCTGCTGTCAAACAAAATGAATGTAATATAACAATGCAAAGTCATTACTGAGAGTAGTCTTTGCTAAGATATCTAATGCTTTGCTTTTCGTCCCCTGAAGAAGGTAATCCCCCAGTGTAGAATTCATTACTATTCTAAGGTACTTAATGGAATTGTTATAGTATAGGCTGCTGTCCCCAGGCCTATTTCTTAATGTATGTTGTTGTTTATCTTTCAGCTTTTCCCGGTTAGGGGTTGGCACAGTGGAACTCCGGTCCGCTAATGATTGGCAGTAGATTTTTACAGTGCCGAGTTGCCAGCTCGACGCCCAACCTTCAACAAAGGCACTCTCATTCACGCATGTCTTTCAGAACGCCACTCGACCCGCAGGGAGGACATGCAGACTCCACACAGAAGGCACTCCCTGCACTCCAGACGAATAATTTTTATAAATGTTGATACCTTTTGATTTATGTAAAGAAACTTCATTGTATTTTAATACATATTTTGCTTGATACTAAATGTAAGTGTGCCAAGCAATACTTGGGTAATTGAAGTCCCCTAGTAAGAAGGTATGGTTGTGTGTCACTTAGGAGTGCTTGAGGCCACAGTTGAGGCCTCTTGTTTGATTTGCATTGCCCTGCATTGTGAAGGGTCCATATAATTTATTGATTTTTTTCTTAAACCGTTTTTTTCATTTATTTTCCCCACTTCCTGAACCTTTCCAGAACCAACATTCTCCTTTCTTTCCCACCAGCACATTAACTGCAGCCCCTTTATAATAAGCGTCTGCAGGACTGAGTCCTTTGCCTGACAGATATCATATAAGGCCACAAGAAGCCCTGCCTGTGGTAGTGGAAACATCAAGAGAGGTGTACTGAATTTCCCTACAATACTTTGCATGTAGATAACCCAGACATTTTAGCTATACATGAGTGCACACCTGCACTTAATGCAGAAATCAGATATGACCATAGCTGGCCTGTATCAATCCTGAACAGCTATCAAATGCTTTTACTGCAAGCTTCTAGTGCATAGCTAATTTCTGCATTCTTTTACTAGGATGAGGGATAAGGCCCATGGCTTCCTGTATCTCCCTAGGAAGCTATTCTGCCGTTTGTCCTCTGTTTTGATCCAGATCACCAACATCACAGTCAGGGCTGTAGCCTGTGTAACTAAAGCTGGCTAATTACTGAGTTATCGATCTTCTGGTATTGTGTAACAAGGAGTTTACTAACTTCTGATATGCAGGTGGCTGCCATGCACAGGTGAGTGTTTGGTAAATGCTACTTGACTATTCTCTGGTGTTTGTTAGGACAGTGTAGGGGAAAAATAAGCAAAGTAAATAAGTACTTTTTTGCCTTTGTCATTTAATGGATGAGGGGACTACACAGCAGGCTGATTTTTTTTCATGAGAAGCCCAACCAAGACATGTTATTTAAATTCTTTTAGATGTCACTGCTAAATGAATCTGACATAAACTATCTGAAAGAATGCATGCATAACCTTAGGCTGCAGAGTTCTCTTCTGTGTTTGCTACTGAGGTTCCTTTTTTTTTTTCCAGATACAGTCCCTTGGCAAGGTCAAGATGGAATGATGGTCAAAGAATTAATGGTGTCTGGTCTAACACTGAGTACTGACATTCGTGTCCCACAACCATTTTTTCATCTGGTAAAGTCTGGTCTGTGCCTAAGACGTCGAGATCGCACAGTGACTTTACAAGATATGAAGTACAGTTTACGTAGTAGTTTACAGGTAAGAACCTCATTCAGTGCATTTAGTGAGGAAATATTAATTTCAGTGTCCAGCACAATATAAGGGTGGATGGTTTGCTTTCCATATTGGTTATTCATAAAGGCCACAACCACTAGCCATTGGTATGGGTATTCTTTATCTTCATCTGCCAAATACTGGACTTGTCCACTGAATGAGAACATGGGAAGAATGTCAGATTTCATCTGGTCCTGTCTGGGCACTATAATATTAGGATTGGTCATCTTGACACCTGTTTTTCTTAGCAAAAAATCTCTTCACAAGCTTGAGCTCCTCCCCATTTCATAACCCCTGCCCCGAGAAGATACTTTGGATCTTGTTGTTGCCTTTGCAGCTTTGACATCTCCAAGAAAAAGCTTAATTTTTAGAGGACCATCTTAGAGAGTTGTACTCAAGACGTGCTTTATTTTTTATCTGTCTTTTCACAGAATGCAAAATTTAACAACTGGTTTATTATTTTGTCTTTTTGAGAATTGAGTCTTGACTTTACCCCTCTTATTCTCTCCCCGTCCCTCCATCATTTTTTAAAAAAAGAAAAGAAAAAACTCTGGGCCATATTCAATGACAACTACACTAAGTGTACACAATCTGTATTCATGAATATCCCTACCACATTTTTTGAGCTTTCTAGACACTCAGAAAGATTACACTAAGCTTACATGGAGTCTCCACTTTGTAGCACCCTTTATGAATCCCCTCAGTATTTAAAGCCGCAAGAAAGTCAATAAGAAAACCAAAATTAGGAGGAAGAAGGTGTGAGTTATGCTTGTGTTGTCTATTCAGTCGGAACGGTGTACACTTGCTGTACATTTAGTGTAGGCGTTAATGAATCCTAAGGACTCTTTACTTCTTTGTTTATTTCCTACTCTGTTTGTAGTATTATTACTGTTAGCTTGTTGGAGTGTGAGCTGTGTTTGACATTGACAAATAGTTGGCATTGCTGGAGATAGTATTATACTCTTTGGGGTAACCATGTATAAAACCCCAAAACCTGACTTCATGAGGTGTAAAAAATGTAGACACAAAATTTCCGTATAAGACCTGTATATGATGTGTGTGGTGTGCTTGGGAGTGGGCCATTTGCAGAGCAGCTGTATAATATGTACAAATTTCATCACTAGCACTCTTTCGAATGGGAAAAATAAATCAATACTGAAAGGCTTTTTGCTTTCACAGTCAGCACTGACAGAAAGATCCATTGCAGAAGACCCAAGTAGGTCATTGTCTAAAGTTTCTAAACCAGAGAAATATGTCAACATGATGATGATATGACTCAGATGTAGCAGTAGTTGGAGTATTAGAGAAGTTGTCTACAGCCAAAGTTTCTCAAAGTCTTAGACCATGTCCCTCTTCAGTGGCCACTCCTGTTAGATCCTTCTTTCCTTCTCGGCAGGAGTCTTCTGGTGCAACAGATTTGATACCTAGACATATAGCTGGCAGATTTTCTTCAGAGAAGGAATTATTCATGGTTCTTTTCTCTCTTCCAGCCTCTGCTTCTTCCTTTAGGGATTACATATCTTTTAGAAGCCCTGTTCCAGCTGATTTGGAGCAGATGATTTTGGCCTTTGTGAAGATCTGTCTTTGTTGTGGCATTATCTCCACCGTCTCTGTGCCTAGGCTGGCTCAGAAAGAATCAATACCATCTTTCATTGTTATTCCTTTCCCAGCCACTGTTTTGGCACTGGTGGTGTTGGAATCAAGGCCAGTAAATGTTTCGACTTCTTTGACAATGAAGAATACTTATTACTGTATGCTGACACCCTGAGCGTCTGTGGCTGTTACAGTGCTGACCATGCCATTGACGTTAAACACCACTAGGGCTGAAGTGTTAGACAATGACTGTTTGGCACCAAACTCTTTCCTAGTACTTTTGTATACATTATTTGCATCATCATCATTGTCGTCTTCAGCATTTAAATCAACAGAGAAGACGTCTGTTCTGGAATAGTCGATGCCTTTTGTGTTTGTTTCTGATGCTTGTTCGGCACCACTGGTGTCCACATATTTGGTGCTTAGTGTTTCTGGCCCAGAGATATCTGCATCATGGTGATGCGAGATTGACAGTTTCTTGGCTCTTTGTTGAGGCAGACATAGGATATGTCAATTCTGCCCTGAGACATGGTACAGGGAGGGTTTTTCGACCATACCCCATCTTTGCTCCCTAGGGACATAGAATTTCTTCATTCTAAGGTGCAGATATGCAGGGTGTCTTCTTCCCAGGAATGTTATGGATGACTCATCTCCCCCTCCCCCCTGGAAAACAAATGCAAGAAGAAGCACTTAGACTCCTACTCAGAGTACCTTCCCAGAAAGAGATTTTGATGAAGGAGAAGTTTCTCCCATATCCCATTCAGAGGATGGTATATTTGGCAAGATACTGGAATTGATGAGGAAGAAGGGATCTTGGCCCATGGATCCCACCTCCCCTGAAGAAGATGAAATGTTGCTGATGGCCTATGAGAGAGGACCTCTCTGTTAGCGGCCTGTGCTGTTTTCAAATCAGGCAGGTTAGTAGATATGATGTGCAATAAGGCTTGGAAGTAGCCCATCATTACTAAGCAATTTCCCCAGAAGCCTGATAGACTGTTGTGGCCCCCAAGGATAAACAGCAGTGGAGTGAAGAACTCTCTTGTGGGCTCCATGATTGCCACTGCTGCCATCAAGAAGGACATCCCAGGTGATACACAAGCTATCCATCCCCTGAATAGAGAATCCGGGATGCAGGATAGTGTAGGGAACCTCATCTATGCAACAGGGGCACTCACATTTAGAGCTGTGAACTGTGTGGTGCGTGTGTCTTTGTCTCAGAGGGAACTGTTGGCAAAAGCTGCAAACATTCTGAAACAGCTTCCTGTGGGTAATCTCAGGACTCGACTGGAAACCCTGTTGGTGACTATTTCTTCTATACCATCGCTCACCATGTGTCTGATTCCTAATGCAATGCTTGGTGTAGCTCGAGCGGTGACTTCAGACCTAGCCATGAGGAGACAGGCCTGGCTGTGTCTAACAGACTTTGTGAACCACATTAAGGTGGCGTTTGTCAGTACTTCTTTTGACAGCTACTCCTTGTTTGGGCAGAAGGTGAGAGAAAGAGTGCTGCAACGTGAGCAAGATGGCAAGACATTTTCAGATGTTGGAGCCAAGTTTTCCGTACCCCAGAGATCTTTTCAAAGGAATCAAAAGGATGCCAGAAACTTGTGAATCCTACTCATCCAGTCCATCTGATCCCACATATGGGTCCTTGAGACTCTGCGCAGATCCGATCCAGCAAATTTATTGCTACAGTCTTGAACCCTTCAAAATCTTCCCTTCCCATAATGCCCTTCTCCCCCTGACTAGTTCGGCTCTTATTTGCCACTTTTCAAAGTTGCAGGAAGATCTGGATAGATAAGCTCTGCCTCTTATTTGTACTCCCTTTTGAGATTTTAGAGTTCCTTTTGTAGTGCTAGTGTTAGTTTATTAAATGTGTTAACTGTATGTTTAGCTATACCCTTCCTTCATACTGTCTAGTGTGATAATTTTAATTTAAGAGAAACGATTTTTTAGACCTCCATGTCTGCATTGTCCCTGTTTTCCTTCCTGGCTTCTCTCTAGTATTGATAGTTGGCTGTTAGAATGTTTCTTAGAAGTTGTTTTCCTTTCCAGATAGCTTACATCTGGTAGCTATTTTGAACATTTATATATATATTAGAGTGTTACTTGGATTTATTAGCAGGGAGTAGTTTTAGGATGTTTGGGTCTCCCCAGCTTTGATTGTTTTTGATGTTGTTGATTAATAGTATGGAGAAATCCACTTGTTTTAATAATTGTGTCAAATGTGGGCACAGATTCCCCCTTCAAGATCTGCAGGAGCTCTATGTTTGTTTGTCTGGGGATGTCTCATCTCAGTGCATCCTGTGATACTTGTGCTGCCTTTGATCTTAGGGTACTAGTAGACCAGAGGAACAAACTTATTGTTAAGGGGCTTCTTCCTCCGGATCCAGAAACTGCAAAATCAAAGAAGTCAGGTAAAAAGCTCTTCAAATCCAAGGACTCGGATCCAAAGAAATGACCGAGTGATTCTTCGGTTCTGTCATTGGCTCCTAAGGCTCTGGGGATAGAAGAGCATGCCACATGGACCCTTGCTTACACTCCTCCTGATTTAAAGGTAAGAGTTCCAGATACTTTGTACCACTCACTAAAGAAACAGGATTGTCCAGCTTCGAGACCTTCTTCAACCCTTTCAATGAAATCCTTCATTTCATACAAAAGTACTGCAGAGGTTGACCTGGATCACCTTTTGCAAAAGTTCTTGAAGACTCAGATTGAGATGGGGGTCATTTTAACTTCATTGGGTCCAAAGCCAGTTGGATTTGTTCACTTCAACTCCATCAAGGCATCCTTATTGATCTAACCTTCAGCTCTGGTCTTTTTGGATCAGTATTGTTACCTAGATCTTGTGGCCCGAGAGGCCTTGATACAAACTTCATTGGCTCCGGGGTTTTTAGATTTGGCTCCGCAGTTCTGACCTTGTTGGAGTCAAGCCCTGAGTCTCAGGGCTGAGGACTTGGGTGGGCACCTCTGTTGGTTCCCCTGGAGACTTCTTCCTTCGATTCTTTGAGTCTGATCTCCTCCCCTGTGCTGGCCCCTCACATGGAACCACAGATCTCTGTTGGGTCCTTGTCTCTCTCTTCCATTGGGAAATTGGATCCCACCACGGGAGTGATGTCCTTGGATCCACTAGAAGTTGATGCGGCTTTCTGAGTGTTGGGGAGGATCATTGCTTCACCTGAAAGGTGGATCTACAGGTTGCACAGACTGAGGTACCTCCTCTTAGCCCTTACTCTATCCTGTCAACTTCTGCAAGGGCATTCTCCAGTCGGAGTTGTTCCATTGACCCCAAACATTCTGCTCTAAAAAGAACTACCTAAAAAGAGGGCATGTAAGAGAAAACAATCTGGAATCACTGTCAGAGTCAGTCATTTTAGATAGACTTACAGGATGGAGAGGGATCTTCACAGTCTCCTTTTGAGGATGCTTCCTTTGAAGAGATCCTGGAGCTTATGCATCAGAAGAGATCCTGACGCACCAAACCTCCCTGTTGGGATGAGGAAGTATTGTTTGACGCAGATGGAATTACCCCTTCTACGTCCTGAGTGGCTCCTCCTGCTGTGAAATCAGTAGAGTTGGTGGTGAGGAAGTCTTGTCAGGAACCAGGTCACCTGTGTGTCAGTTCCAAGGAAGCCATATAAAATACTATGTTTTTCCAAAGATAAACTTTTTTGGTTCAAAACTCCACTTAAAGGCTCCATAATTATTCTGGCAGCTACTAAAAGAGAGTTGTCTGAAGACTCTTCTTCTGTCTGTCTGCCTAACAAGATGTCTCTGGTAATGCTTAGACGGGTAAAGCAGGCATATACTTCTGGCTCCTTTGCTATTCAGGCAGTAGACTGCAATGCTGATATGATATTCCAGAGGGATCTCACACAGCAAGCGTTATCTGTTCTGAAGAACCCAATTACTCTGGAATCACAGTAGCATATTCAAGCCACTCTATCAACACTGTTCAACATTATCAGTCTTTCCATACATGTATTGCACAATGCTACAAATGCAGCAGCGAAAGCAGCCGGGGCAGGCATCAACATGAGACACCATGTTGAGTTGCATTTATGTGATTTCGGAGACAACGTTAAAGGATCCTTCACCACTTCCCCCTTTGAAAGTTCTACCTTATTTGCCTCTACTGTGAAAGAAAGGATGCAGAAGAGCAAGCAGGATGGCAAGACTCTCTGCAGTGGGAGTGAAATTCAAGAACCCTCAGTGACCATTTAACAGTAGCCGAAAGGGGCTTCACTCTATCTGGTTTTGCAAGTCCAGTCATCAGTAGTAAAAAGAGAGCGTGCAGGAGTATAGAGTCCACCAGTAAAACAAAAACACTCCTGTGACTGACTCAAGAACCCAGGAACACAGACAAGACCAAAAGTTCCACTCGGCAATTCAATAGAAAGACATGCAGCAAAACCTTAAAATTCCACCAAACAGTTGTTGTACTGGTTCATAAAATCAATTAGATAAAACCATCCGTTGCTTTAATGTCCCAGGCAGTAGATAAGGTAAGCGCTTTCGTATGATCTGACTTTTTCAAAACTATAAAAAAGCATTGCATCATAGTTATCTAAGTCAATTAACATTTTAAAGAAAAAGGTTAAAAATACAAATGCTAATTAAAAAGATATATATATATATATATATATATATATATATATATATATATATATATATATATATATAAAATGTACATTCTTTCCTTTCTAAGTTAATTGTAAACTATTTCTCAAAACTTTGTCAAAAAAATACCTTTATATCCCTTTGCTTCAATACAGGCACCAAAGATAAGCAGTCATTGATACCTGGTGGTTGGGTGTCATTTAGTGACAATTGCCACATCAGTTCCCTTCTTGCTATTTCATTACACCAATCCCCGTAATGTCTGACCACTTCTAAAATCCCAAACTTACATCCTGTAAAATTGCCACATTTCGGTGCATGTCTATGCAAAGCATTGTTATGGTTGTGAGTCTCCATTGCATATGAGTGTTCGTAAATCCTTTTTCTCAAGGATCTTTCGGTTTTGCCTCCGTAAAATATGTTACACCCCTGACAAGCACTCACATAAACCAGACCCTTGGTTTGGCAGTTCCCCCCTGCCAAATAAATTCGCTGCAACGGGTCCCCTATCAATATCTCCGTATTTTCCAGAATAAGTGGACACTGGTTACATCTACCACATTTCTTTGTTCCCCTTCTTTCCTTCATATTTAAAAGGGGGTGTTCCAAGAGATGTTTCATATTGTGTCCTAACTTGTATGAAAATTATGGTCCTTTAACAAGGGACTGGATCAGGTCCTCATTGCCCTCCAAAATAACCCAGTTTTTATTGAGAATGTCCCTAATCTTATGACCGAAGGAGCCGTAATAGGTAACCATAGAGTGTGAGTGAGTGAAACTAACTCCCGGGAAAAGTTGCTTTTTTCGGGGCTGAGGCACCCCCAACAAAGGGGTGTATCTAGTACCCTACCCACTCAAAATGTCCATACCCAATTCACAAACCCAGTCCTCCGGGTAACCCCTGTCAGTAAACATTTGAATTAACTGACCTAATTCCCTCTTCAGACAATCCAGGGTTGAACACATTCAGGCCCCCCTAATTATTTGACCTCTCACAAGGTTCTTCTTGAGGTAAAAGGGGTGATTGCTTTTGTAACTTAAAAAACTATTTGAATATGTCGGTTTACGGTAAACCTTGGATATGAATGTATTCGTATTTGCGTCCCTAGTAATGTTAACATCTAAGTAATTGATAGTAGTGGAATCATAAGTATGTGTGAATTTGAAATAATCACGTACATTGTTGATATAATTAACAAAATTGTCAGCTACTACGAATTGCCCCTTCCACAAGATAAAAACATCATCCAGGTATCGCAGTTACAATAGCCAGTTATTTACAAAGTCAGATCCAAGGATACAATGCTTTTCCCACATTGTCATAACCAAGTTTGCGTACATCAGGGCACAACTCGACCCCATGGCAACCCCTTTTCACTGCCTGTAGTACTCCCCCTGAAAAACAAAATAATTATTGTTAAGGACTAATTCCATTAATTCCATGACTAAATTAATCATATTGGCATTCAAATCACTTTATTCCATCAAGGCCTCTTAGAATAATTCAAGTCCAATATCATGGGGAATGGAACCGAACAAATCAACTACATCAATAGTTGAGAACCCCGTGGTCTCTTCAAAAAATTTATTTTATATCTGGGGCAAAAAAAAGGTGTCAAAAAGTATGTAATCTATACTGGACAGTGTGTCCTTGAGAAGCCAGTCAATAAACACCCCTAACGAATAAGTGGAGCTGCTATGTGCTGCCACTATAAGTCTATAAGGGAGGTGTAATATGTTTTTATGTACTTTAGGTATGCCGAAGACAGTAGGGATGTGAGGATATTTATTCTGTAAGAAGTTTTACAACTCTTTATTAATCACCCCCGGTAACAGACTGTTATCCAAAAACAACTGTAAACTTCTTTGGGAAATATTAATCTGATTCAAAGAGGCTACTTCGTACTTGTTAGTATCCTGTAACATGTTGGTAATGTCATTACCGTAATCATTTTGGCTGCCAGGACAACTCCACCCCCTTGTCCGGCTTCATGACATGCATAGTGTCAGTACCTCTTAACTGGTTAAGGAGTGCCGCTTCATCCTTAGTAAGGTTATAAAACTTTTCCCTATAGCTGTGAAATTTGTGGAATATTTCCCTGTCCAGTTGTCAGTATGACTCCTGTTCTGACTGAAGTGGCTGAGGCAGAGGCAGCCACCTCAATGGATGCAGGCCCATGGGCCAAGGTAGTTCGCAGAACCAGGGTTTATGCAGGCCATTTTTTGACAGACGTTCCCAGAATTGCTGAAGGTCTGCCCGACTGATCCACTCAGGAGGCAGTCGGGGGACGCATATCCCTTTACACAGTGCTCATAGTTTGCCATCACACAAGTGAATAAAAAGGATTTTATCCACAGGTTATCACATTTCATTTTTGAAAGTCCCTCCCCATTGCCAGATGTCCCATCCAATCAGGCAAAGACCACTATGCAAGAGGTTTGTTCATTTCTGAAAAAAAAAAAAAAAGCCATCCAGGAGGTCCCACCAGACTAGCTTAGGTTAGGATTTTTGTAGAGATTCTTTTGGTTCTCAAGAAATCAAAGGACTTCCAGCCTATACTGGACCTAAGCCTCCTAAAGAACTACTCTAAAGGTCCTATTTTCGAATGGTCTTGGTGCAATCAGTTCTTCCATGTCTTCAGAAGAATGAATTGATGTGCACCATAGATCTCCAGGATGCATACCTTCACCTAAAAATAGTGAAGGAGTTCAGATTTTTGCACTTCCTGTTGGGAGCCAGTCACTGCCAATTCAGAGCCCAATTTTTCAGTCTCACCTCAGCCACCAGGCATGGTGATAGTAGCAGCCCATCTGCCACTCCTGGGATTCAAGATATTCCCTTACTGGATGCCTGGCTCCTGGATGCCTCTTCAAAGGAGTCTCTTCTGCAAGTCAGGGATTACCTTCTTCAGCTATGTGCTTCCTTGGGCATATGCATCATTCTAGAAAAATCCAAGATAATTCCCATTCAACATTTAGTCGTACTCAGATGTGAACTTGACACAACTATAGTCGTGATTTCTCTTCCATGGTACAGAATTTTATCCTTGCAAACAATAATTCAGAATCTTCTGAAGCTTGACCGCCCTCCAGCAGAATTGGTTTTGAAAGTATTGGGTCTCATGGCATCATGAATACTAATGGTGCAGTTTGCTTGCTTTCATATGAGGATTGTGCACTGGCTGCTTCAGTCATAGTTGTCTCAGAAGTTTGACACTCTTCCTCATCTAGTTATATTAACTTAGTCGTGTAGGACTCATTTGCAGTGGTGGCTTCATTCTCTGCTGGCGTCAGCAGGCAGACTCTTCAAGGTTTCCTCCCCAGTAGCAACAGTGACAGCTACGCATGCTTCCTCAGGTGGGGGTATTGAGAAGGGAGATTAGCCCAAGATTTTTGGTCAGACTCTGAGGCTTGTCTTCATATAATTGTTCTGGAAATGAGGCAGTTCTCCTTGTGTTGTAGGATCTACAAGATTGTCTTCCTATGGGAGTGATAAAATATACAGACAGGCAATATGACAGTAGTCTGGTACATAAACAACAGGCAGGATCCTAATTTTATCCACTTTGTTGTGAGACCTTGAAAGTGTGGCAGTGGGTGATGGTCTCTCACAAGTTTCTAACCACAGCACACATTCCCCGGAGAGTCATCTATTTAGTGGATAGGGTTAACAGGAACCTCCTGCTGCCTCACAAATTGTCCCTGAATCCAGTAGTTGCCGAGGAAGTATTAAGCCCCTCAGGGTTAGTTTACACCTATCCCCTAATCTTCTCATGACCTTCATACAGAAAACAATACGGTGCAAGGCTACTGTCATACTCACAGCCCTGTTTTGACCCAGACAGATATGGTTCCCCCTCCACAAACCTTATTTGAAGGACCCCCTTGGCTCCTCAATCTGCTGCTGGATCTCATCATTCTCCCCTACAGGAAGCTACACCCAGACATTTCCATCCTGAAGTTAACCACTTGACCTGATGCTATCCATGTCATTATTCATCACAGATGGGTCTTGGATCCGACCTCGAATCTGAGCCAGCAAATGAAGGACAGATCCAGAGCTCAAGCTCCCCCCTTCCCATGATCCGTTGCTACCCACAACCCTCAGATCTCGTTTTCCTCAATTTCGCTCGGATATGCGTCCTGCAGCTCAAGCCTGGATGCTCCACCCCGCCAGAGGGAGTTGGCCCTTCTTGAAGTTCAAGCTCTTCTTCAAAAAAGAGCCATCCAAGAGGTCCCAACAGGACAATGAGGGTCCGGAACTTACTATGTTATGTAGTCCAATCTCGCTTACATTCCTACCCGTGGGTTCGGAGCCTAATATCGGCTCTGACTCGGCCAAACTTTTCTAGCTCGAAGTCTTCTATTGGCTGGGCTAAGATGGTATCCCATGCTGCATTGCTCCAAATTCCAGATCTCATTTGCCGCTCGTGTAGCTTGGACGTGGTCTCACTTTTGGCTGTGGCTAAGTACCCTTTTTCTTTTTCTTCTTGAGAGAATTTGTACAAACAAAAAGCTATTTTAATAGCTATTTCTAGTTTGGTGTTTTTGGGGCATTATCTGTAGTGTGATTGTTTTTTGTGGTATCCCACTAGCTGTTCCAACGGGCTAGGCCCATTTCAGTTAGAGGACCTAGTCTGTCCCCTTGCTTGTTCTGTGTTTGTTTTTTCTGTCTAAAACCATTTAAATTAGAGGGTTTTTTGTTGGTCTCCCTTGTTTTGTGTGCTAGTGCTGGTCTAAAACCGTTTAATTTAGAGGTTTTAGCCCTAGTCGCCTTAGTGTATGTCCCTTCTGAGGATTGTTTGTGCAGTTGGTTTGTGGTAATTTTGTTCTCGCGCTTAGTGTGGTGTATGTTGTGACTGTAGTTGTTTTTTCCAGTCGGTCAGTGACTTGATCCTTGTATTGGTAATTGTGATTTTTTTATCAAGATGTCTAAAGATTCCAAGGAGCATAAGCCTTCGGGTTTTAAAAAATGCTCTAAATGTGGTTAGAAAATGTCCATCACCGATGGACATTCGGTATGTGTCTATTGTCTGGGAGCAATCCACCTGCAGGAGTCCTGCAGCTTCTGCCATGCTTTTAGTCTCAGGGTGCTTCAGGAAAAAAAAGAATACGTTAATTCTGAAGGGACTCTTGAAACCCTCGTTCGAAGAGGCCATGGATTCTGCTTCCAGTTTAAAATCAAAATCCACAAAATCAAAAAAGAGATCTCTGGCTCCTTCAGTCTCCTAGGAGCCACCAGAGAAAGTAATCAAGCTAGCTTTGACCTCCTCGGCTCCACTGTCCTCGGGGCCACAGGAAGTGCCGGTGTTGATGGAGCCGGCGTCGGCTCCAATTATATTGGAACCTCTTCAGAGCCGATCTCCCAGTACTAGACAAGTGTCACCTGAGAGTAGATCTCGATCTCCCTCCCTGTCCTCCAAATCCTCCAGGACACTTTCAGATGTGGATGTTGATAGGGTGTTGCAGAGACTCCTTCAGTCACCGGTTTTGGCTAAATTGTTCTCGGCTCCGTCCCAGTCGGCTCCGGAGCCTGTCCTGATACCTTCTTCGATTATTCCTCCTCCGAGCGCATCTCTGTTTTCAGAGCCGGAATGCTCCGCTCCATGTGATGTTCCTAGGTCGGTTCCGATGGCCCCTTTGGGCTTATTGGTGCCGACGTCAGCTCCGACCCCTTCGGCGCCGTCCACAGGATTGGGGACTCGAGATTCTTCAGTCGGGCCCGAGGGTGACACCTCTTGGTTCCTAGTCTCCCGCTCGGTGCCTTGGCTCGGGGAACCCCGACTCGTGTTGTGGCCTCAGAGACTTGTCGGTCCTTGGATTCGGGAGGGCCAGCCTTTGAGGCCATGCAGAGTGCACTGGCCAGATCATCAGCTACATCATGCGGGTCGGTCACTCTGTCCACTACCACTCCAGTACGGGTCTCTGATCACCTATCTGTAGACAGCGGAGCCCCAAGGCCTAGGGATACCCCCACGAGTGGTCCCCAAGTTTCTGAGGGCCCCTCAGAGTGTTTGCCTGAGGAGCCCCCTAGAAAGAAAACATGCAAGAGGAAGCACATAGACTCCCAAGATGAGTCTCTCACCTCAGATACTGACCTTGAGGAATCTGAGGGGTCCCCCAAGTCATCCTCTGAGGATGTTTCTTTCTCCGACATCCTGGAGATATTGAAACAAAGAGGTGACTGGCCGTCCAAAGCCCCCTCCGAGGAGGAGTCGGTCTTCCTGAAGGCCTTTGGTGCTCAGCCCTCTGCCTCCTGGGTATCCCCACCCTTCGATGAGCTCCTAGATTTAATTTGTCGGAGGGTGTGGGAGAACCCTGATTCTGTGGAACCCGTACCCAGGAGACCCAATAAATTTCTGTCTGCTCCCCCGGGTAAGGAATTTTTGTCCAAAGGAGTCCCTGTGGATGCAATGGTGGTGGCGGCGGCCACCCAGAAGGAATTAGCCGAGACTTCTTCCTCCATCCATCCTCCTAACAAGGAGTCTAGGACCATGGACCGGTATGGGAAGCGTACCATTTCGTCAGCAACCTCTACCTTACGGTCGCTGAACTACTTATCTCACTTTACTCGGCTCCAGAGAGATCTCCTCAAGGAGCTAGGAGATACTCTCACGAGTAACGTTCCTGAGGCGGTGGCCCAGACGGTTAACGCCCAGATGTCTACCCTCAATTCCATCGTTAACTCCTCCATGCGGCTTATTTCATATGCAGCCGAGGGAGCGAGTAGGGCAGCAAGCTCAGGAATCGCCCTTAGGAGGCAAGCTTGGATGCGCCTTTTTCATTTCGCTGAGGCCTTCAAGTCTTCATTCACTGACGCCCCCTTTAATGGTTTTTCTTTGTTCGGAACCAAGGTGAAAGACACCCTCACCAGGTGCGAGCAAGAGGGAAAAACTCTAGTCTGCTGTAGGGGTCCGTTTTTCTCTTCCCTCTAGGCCTTACCCCAGGACCCAGAGGGGTGGGAAGATGTGGTTCAAAAAATCACAGAGGTTTTTTTCCCGGTGCACAAGGTGAGCCCCCCTCCAGAGGCAGAGGAGGGGGAGGTTATTCAGGGAGACGCTGCCCTAAAGGCAGAGGGGGCTCCCGCAATTCGGGAGACCGCGATTCCTTTCGCGGCTCTCCCTACTGTCGCTCCTGATGGGAGGCCCAACTGTGCGTTTCCGGAGCCAGTTTGGGGTTGAATATCGTTATAGCCAGAAGCCTGGCAAAGCATCACCCAGGACCGATGGGTATTACGAATAATTTCCAGAGGTTATGCCATCCCTTTTTCGTCAGATCCCCCTCCAGTCAGAAAAATCCCGGATGTTCCTCCCAGTCAAAGGGATCACGTGGCCTGAGAGGTTTCAAAGCTGCTAAAAAAAGGAGCCATCCAGCATGTCCGCTCAGACCAGATCGGATTAGGGACTTACTCAAGATTCTTTTTGGTACCTAAAAGAACAGGGGACCTGAGACCCATATTAGATCTCAGCCAACTGAACAACCATGTGCAAAAGTCCAAGTTCCGTATGGCCACATTACAGTCAATTCTCCCATTGTTGGGAAAAGAAGCATGGATGTGCTCCATCGACCTCAAGGATGCTTACTACCATATCAAAATGGACAGGGCATCCAGGAGTCACCTACGCTTCCGGCTGGGAGCCAGTCATTTTCAGTTTTGAGCCCTGCCCTTTGGTCTCACCACAGCCCCCAGGGTGTTCACCAAGTGTATGGCGGTGGTGACGGCTCACTTGAGACGTCAAGGATTCCAAGTGTTTCCGTATCTGGACGACTGGCTCCTCACCGCCACCACCAGGCATCTACTAATCCAGACTAGGGATGCTACCATCACTGTCTGTCAACAGTTGGGCATAACACTGAATTGGGAAAAATCTGCCTTGTTGCCCTCACAGCGTGTCATTTTTATAGGTGCAGAGCTAGACTCCATTCAAATGCGAGCCTTCCTACCACAGGAAAGAATCAGAGTCTTACAGCAACAGGTGCACGCCCTGGTCCCCCTGAAAAGAGCGAAGGCAAGATGGGTTCTCCAACTCCTGGGGACTATGGCAGCAACAATTATGTTAGTCCCTCTAGCGAGATTACACATGAGGCTCCTTCAATGGCTCCTCTTTGCTTAGTGGTCTCTCCAGAGACTTCCACTTTCCCACCGTATTTTGCTCACGGACAGATGCAAACAAGATCTCAGTTGGCGGCTTTGCACCAACAATCTGGACAGGGGAAAACCCTTCCTTCCACTGCCCCCGGTTGCCACGGTGACCATGGACGCCTCCCACATGGGGTGGGGGTGGGGGGGGGCTTTATCTCGGCAGGACAGTCCAAGTCACGTGGCAAGAGCACGAGATACAGCTGCATATCAACGTCCTAGAGATGAGAGCGGTGCTACTTGCGTTGCAGGCACTTCAGAGCTTTCTACCTCTCGGGACTATTGCAATCCACTCGGAAAATATGTCATTGGTGTGGTATCTGAACAAGCAGGGAGGAACTAGGTCATACCCCCTGTGCAGAGAGGCCATGCAAGTGTGGCAGTGGGCAGTATCTTCCCAGCGGTTTCTGGTGGCAACGCACATTCCGGGGAAGTCCAATGTGAAAGCAGACAGGCTAAGCAGAGCTACTTTGATGCCTTACGAGTGGTCCCTGAACCGTCTAGTTGTAGAACGGATCTTCAGCAGATGGGGTCAGCCTTGCTGTGACCTTTTTGCCAGTCCCCTCAGTACTAAATGCAGCAGCTACTTCACATTGATCCCCCCACAGGGGAAGTCACCCAAAGACGCTCTAGTCCACGATTGGCCCTCCGGTCTGCTATATGCTTTCCCTCCATTTCCCTTGCTGTCAAAAGTGATTCAGAAAGTGCAATCTTTGGGAAGCAGAATGATTCTGATTGCTCCACGCTGGCCTCGTCAAGTTTGGTTCCCCTTTCTCCATCCCTACATTGTGGACACGCCTTGGATTCTGGACCCACAACCAGACTTACTGACACACATGTCAGAGCAGCTCCACCCCTCTCTGCGGACCCTCCGATTGACAGCCTGGCTACTCCACTTCCGTCGTTAGTTAGGCTTCATCACTTTTCACCTGAGGTAGTTCATATTTTATCTTCCTCTCATAAGCCCTCTACTAGGAAGATTTATTCCAGCAAATGGAAGAGGTTTTCTGTTTGGGCTCATACCCAAGGGATTGACCCTTACACAGCTCCAATTGCTTCCGTCTTGGAGTTTTTGTCTATGCTTTTTCATCAGGGCTCAGCATCCGCTACCATTAAAGTCCAACTGGCAGCGATTTCTAACTGTCATGTTGCTAATGAGCCTAGTCTGATGGCTCATAGACTCTGTAAGGCTTTCCTGAAGGGCACTGTGTTACTCCGTCCTCTCTCGGAACCGATCATGCCCTGGGATATAAATTTTGTTCTGTAAGCTCTTTCTTCGCCACCCTTTGAGCCTGCAGCTACTTGTGACTTAAAATTCTTGACCTGGAAGACTGCCTTTTTAGTAGCCATCACATCAGCCAGACACGTCTCAGAGATTCAAGCTCTCTCTATCAAACCCCAGTACTTGACCTTTCCTAAGGACAGGGTTTCTCTTAGACCAAACCCTTCTTTTCTTCCTAAAGTGGCGTCCATATCTAATCTTAATCAGTCTATTGAGTTGCCAGTGTTCTTTCCCCAATTTTCAAACAAGGCAGAATTTAAATTTCATCAGTTGGATGTACACAGACAGTTACGTTTTTATCTGCACAGAACCAAAGATCTCCAAAAATCTGATCAGCTGTTTGTTTCCTTTTCAGAAAATAGAATTGGGTCTTCTGTCTCCAAAATCACCCTATCCAGGTGGATATCAAATTGCATCTCTTTCATTTATTCCTCAGGGGGTAAAGACCTACCGTTTCCAGTCAAGGCTCACTCTACTCGGGCTGTATCTACATCTACAGCCTATCAGGCCAGATTGTCTATGGATGATATTTGTGCTGCAGCTACCTGGGCATCTCCTCACACCTGTGTTACTCATTACAAGTTGGATGTGGTATGTAGGGGGCAGGTCTTCCTTTGGCTCCACAGTACTCAGGAGTATCTTCCTCTGAGCCTCCCAGGATTTAGGTGCTGGAGACGCTGTCCCACGGGTAAGAATGTAGACGTGATTGAACTACATAACATCAAGAAGTTATGTACTCACCATAACGTTTGATGTATGTAGTCCATCTCACCTCACATTCTTTCTTACCCTCCCACCTTCCCCCGTCCTGGAGGATCTGGAGGTTAGGTCTGGGTTTCAGAGCTCCCTTCACCTTTAGCTTATTCTTCTTTACCTGGATGTTGTTATGCATGAGGTATGAGTGTGGTGTTCGCAACAAACTAAATCTGGGAATATGGAGCAATGCAGCATGGGATACCATCTTAACCCAGCCAATAGAAGACTTCTAAATAGAAAAGTTTGGCCAAGTCGGAGCCGATATTCAGCTCTGAACCCACGGGTAAGAACGTGAGACGAGATGGACTACATACATCGAACGTTATGGTGAGTACATAACTTCTTGTTCGCTTAAACCTGTCAGTCAAGAAGTCCAAGTTCCGGATGGTCGCTCTTCAGTCCATTCTGCCTCTTCTGTGCAAGAACAGCTGGATGTGCTCGGTAGGTCTCAAGGATGCGTACTATAATATCAAAATCACAAACATTCAAGGAGATACCTGCGCTTTCGGCTAGGGGCCAGCCACTATCAGTTCAGAGCCCTGCCCTTTGGACTCACCCCCCCCCCCCGGGTGTTTATCAAATACATGGGAGTGGTGGCAGCTCATCCTCAGCTGCAAGGTTTCCAGGTCTTCCCATACCTGGATGATTGGCTCCTCACGGCCCCCACGGAGCATCAACTCACTGTGGCCACAGATTATACTCTCAGTCTCTTTCAGAATCTAGGCATCGTGTTCAACCTGCCCAAATCCCATCTTTCCCCTCGTGTCAGAGTTTATTGGGGTCCTTCTGGACATGATGTCAGAGACTGCAGCACTTTCCCTACGCAGAGTTCAGATCATTCGGGACCAGGTCCATCAGTTGCTATATCTGAATTGTTCAGAAAAAAACATATACCAACTGGACAACCACAGCTGAAGACACGGCTTTAATAAAAATGATGATAAAAACAACAGCAAACAAATTCCATGTAAAAATCAGATGGAAAAGGACAAGTGCTTTCACATACAGCTTCTTCAGATCTTATAAGAAACTAAAAAAACCATGAACATTTTTAAACTAACACTTGATCTATCAAAAACAAGAGAAAATTGCGCCAAAAAACGACATAATTTCTCATACAGTCAATGCAACTTCCATTGTGCCTTAAGCCTCCGCCCACTCAAAATGGGTTTGATACTAACCTGACTATTCAACCCTGGATGCTTATAAGCTTGCATCTTAAGAACCCATTTTAGCTCCATCTGCTCCAAATAGTTGTTACAGTCACCACCTCTCACATTTTTAAAAACATGTTGTAACACCCTAAAAGAAAAATCATATCCAGGGCATTCAGACTTATGTTTGGCAAGGGCACTGTTTATATCACCCTTCCTCATATCTGACAAATGTTTGTATACCATTTAGTCAGGTTAATATCAAACCCATTTTGAGTGGGTGGAGGCTTAAGGCAGATAGGAAGTTGCATTGACTGTATGAGGAAATGATGTCATTGTTTTTTGGCGCAATTTTCTCTTGTTTTTGATAGGTCAAGTGTTAGTTTAAAAATGTTCATGGTTTTTTTAGTTTCTTATAGGATCCGAAGAAGCTGTTTGTGAAAGCGTTTGTCCTTTTTTATCTGATTTTTGCATGGAATTTGTCTGCTGCTATTTTTATCATAATTTTTATTAACGCTGTATCTTCAGCTGAGGTCATCCAGTTGGTATGTTTTCTCTGAAGTTTGGTTTTCATCTAGACATTCAGTTTGCACTGCATATTTTCTTGTTTGTATCTGAATTGTTCCACAGTCCACTTAATCTTGCAGGCGCTAGGCTCAATGGCGGCGGCTATCCAGTTAGTGCCTCTCGTCAGATACCATATGCTGGTTCTGCAGTGGACTCTAGCAGTACAGTTGTCAGCTCAGTTTTACCCTATGTCTATGACCATCAGGATTTTTCAGGTGTGCAGATGTCACCTTGCTTCATGGTTCCAAGCTACAGGATCTCATACTAGGCAGACCCTTCTGTCTTCCCCAACCCAAGGCCATGGTGACCATGGATGCCTCCCTGTTGGGGTGGGGGTGCATTTTTGGGCAAAGATGGATTAAGGCATGTGGTATCCCATAGAGACCAAATTGCACATAAATGTCCTGGAGATGAGAGCAGTCCTTCTAATGTTGCAAGCCTTCCAGAAGTGTCTCCCTCTTGGGACTATAGCAACGCAAACAGATAACATGGAGGTGGTCTAGTACATGAACAAGCAGGGGGGGACACTGTCTTATCCCCTGTGCAGAGAGGTCATGAAAGTGTGGGAATGGGTGATGTCTTCCAAGTGCTTTCTTCTTGCAACACAAACTCCTGGCAGTTCCAACTTGTTAGCCAACAAACTCAGCAGATCTATCCTGAGTCCTCGCTGGTGGTTCCTGAATCTGTCAGTGGCATGTTAGATTTTCGACCATTGGGGTCTTCCTTGCTGCAATTTTATTTGCTTCCCCGGACAACCACAGAGGCAGCAACTACTTTGCCCTGATCCCCCTGTGAAGATAGGTGAAGGCTGCCAGCCCAGCCAGATAGAATTTTGTAGATAATTCTGTCATTTGTAAATATTAATGTAAGCCACAGGCTTGTTCTCTTAAATGTGAAAAGACTGCATTGGATATTGAAAAATATAACAACAGTGCACTCTGCTGTAAGAAAGCTAAGTCAAGCATTTCATGACTGTCTTTGATGTTAAAATTTGGAGCAGATATGTCTAGAGGGAGGCATCCTGCATATTGTTTTAAGACCAGAGTTAATGGCTAGAATTTGCATGTATAAATGTCCTTTATTGCTCTGGTTTCTGATCCGGTATAAAGAATGTAAATGTAGTTTCTGTTAGCCTGGGAGCACCAGAGAAGTGTGAGGAATGATGTCATGTGAAGCAGATCTGTATTATCAATTTAAAGAGAGAGAATCAGAGAGCTCAGAGCATTTTGTCTTGAGAACATCCAACATCACCAGCACTGCCTGTTTCTATATGTAAATTATTTAGAACTGTGTTTTCTCTTAGATATAGCTAGGAAATAGGAAGATTACACTAGTTTGTTTTTCTGTGATGTCAGAACTTTTCTATGGTATTATTTTAAGTATTTCTCTGTAATCTCGGAACTCCTGACTAGCACTGTGTAGTAAGAAGTATTGTCTTGTGTTTTTGTTATTTATTATTAAATATTTTTAAACCTTTAAACTGCGGCTGTTTTATGTAGAGTTAATTTAAGCTCTAGGGTACATTGCATGTATGTAGTGATACTGTACCAAGTCACTCTAATAAGCCTTGACTGTTCAGTCACACTTACCATTTGGATAATAATATTGCACAGTAATAATTGGACACCCTTTTAAGGGGCTTTGAGTAGCTGATAAATATTAGTGGGTGGTGGCAGCTGGTACTACCTTTTAGATTGGGCAGAAAAGGGGCACAGCTGGAGAACCTATGCCAGCCTTCCCCAGGAGTGTCTATGTGGTTGTATATAACTTTTTTCTCAAGTGTGTGTGTGTATGTCAGCTACTTGAGCAGGGACACGAAGCACTGGTTGGACAGAGAGGGTGCTGGAGGTTTTAGCTTGCCCACTAGGCTAAGATCTGGACCCTATAGCTGTGCCAGTGGGGTTTCTTATTGGGGACCTGGAGAGAAAGGGAAAAAACGGCCCCAGACTGACTGTGATCTCTGTGTGCTCTTAAAGGACCACTACGGGCAAATGTTGAAGAACACATATATTTTTTTATCTTGCCATAATTTACTACATCTCCCAAAGCTGCCTGCAGTAAAATAAGTACTCATTCCTAATTTTATTTTGTTTTTACTCTTTTCTGCCCTCATGGGGGCAGACATTGGGATTCGTTTGGAAAGCTAAATCTGTCCCATAATGCACAGACTGAGAACAAATAGCCGTACCATTTGTTGTCAGACTAGACTTCCATTCACTTAGAATGGAACACCTGAAAAAAACTGCCAAGTTTGTGAGTCTGCAGCTCATGTGTCATTGACTGGTATGCGCTGAGTTTTACAAACGTTGTTCCTACTGATGTACTACACATTCTCTGAAAGAAACTTGCAAAAGTGTCAACAAATTACTGAGATAAAAAAGACTTTTCACAAGGAGTAGTTTTACAAGTTTCAGTTCCTGGCCAGGTTACTCCTCCCATCTCCCCTCCATCAGTGGGCTACAGTCTCACATTTCCATCTTTACTAGATTCAACTATTTAGTCAGCTTTGCATGACAATAGACATTAAAAAAATCACAGCCTGGTGTGCCACTAAATCTGTTCCCTTGTATGTAGGGTTGCCACCTTTTCAAATGGCTAAAGTGGGACATTTTCGGGACACACATCAGATTTTACAGGCCGACACATAGCTACGGTCAGTACAAAGGATAGAACTTAACTTATTTGCCTAAATAAAAGCTTATTCTTGTAGCAGTTTAGTTGCTTATTCTGTTTCTTGTAACATTTAAGTATTTTATATACAGAATAACTGTTTTATGCAACTATTACATAAAATATAGGACATAATTATGTCCTACAATCTCAGGACATTTGCCATTTTTAATATTTTTTGTCAGGACACAACTGCCTAAAGAGGGACTGTCCCTCGCAAAGTGGGACAGGTGGTAACCCTACTTGTATGTCTCTATGTCTCCTCACTTCTGAATAGCATTTCCCAGGAATAAAAAAAAAAAAAAAAAGCAAACACATCAGTCCAGAGTTTAGGCCAGTCTATCCATTTAAAATGTGCACAGTAAAATATTCAACTTATAATGCATTTTGGCTGCTGACATGGTTATCTTTACATAGTTATTCTCTTATAGTATAACCTGAACTTATGGTATTTAATACATTTTACAACAGTTCTCAGTTTCTTAACAATGACCTCCCAAGCGTCTGATGTGACCTAGTACTTTTTCTTACTATTGCTTTATCTAGTTTGTCTTAGTTGTATACCTGTAGCATGTCTCTCATCCTCGCAGCAACAGACTGCTGGAGAAAACTTCCAAAGCAGATACTTGTATTGAAAGAGTAGCAGCAGCTGTAGCAGTGAAACTACAATCCAAACAATGCACTCAAACATAGCACTGACAAACACAGGGGAATGTACATGTCTGAATCAAGCAGCAATGGAATTGCTAGGGACTTCACTGAGCACAATTTTACTCTTAATCTCTCCATTTCATAATGCATAACATTCGTACCACACTTACAAAGGCACACCTCCACCTTCCACAAACACAGCTACCCACACCCACACAACATACCAGTCAAATTTAAGACTTTTCCCACCTCTCTGCAAAACACTGCTGTAATGGCTTTGGCAAACAAATGAAAATGATTGATGGGTGTTGGTTCAAGACTCCCATCCATATCTCTTAACAGTACAGATTTTTGCAGAAAGTCCAGATTTGTTGTCTTTTTTTCATAAAATTGCAGTTTTCTGTCAAATCACTGGCAAATCATTGAACACTGAAGTCAGAAAGTTGACAGGCATTTGATTTTCAGACTTCATATCCTTAAGAAAATTCACTCTAATGCAAAACCGGTTTATCAACTTTCTAAGTTTGTAAGTGCAATATTTATAAAGTGTCCCATTTTTGGGCCTTTGTCCCCTATTATTTATGGCCTTGTCCAGATTTCTTGTTCTATAATGTTGAGAGTTATGCTGCCATCCCTTCCTACTGGAGCCAGTCCACTGTACTTGCACAAGTGTCCCCCTCAGCAGGGCAGCAAGCAGGTATCAGTGCAGATTTGCTTTATAATTCTTTTACACCACACACACACACACACACACACACACACACACACACACACACACACACACACACACACACACACTAAATCTTGTTGTCCATGTTATTTATTTCTTTTCCTCGGTTTCGTTTCTCTTACTTGTAATGTTGCTTTTACTCATTTTTTCTCCTGTCTCCCATATCTACCCTAATTATTACTTCTAACAAATACTTTTTCTCACTCTTTCTTCTCTTCCCCTCCTCCTCTTTATCCACTATTTGAACTTTTCCACTCTGACATTTGCTTTATGAGTAAATAATGAACTGTCACCCTTATAATGTCAGCACATTTCAATGCTACATAATATTGTATTTAGTCTAATAATAGGTTCATAGGTAGTTACTAGGCTATCGGCCTAAAGGCCTAAGTAAGCCTAGCCAACAAGTTTCCCTCACTTATGCCACCCAAGAAAGTTATTTTCCTGTGCCACTGTCGAGCAGAGCCACAAAAGTGATTCCCGGGGTATATTTTCCTATCTTCCATCCACTCAAAGATTTTTCTTGAAAAGTGCTAATGAGGAACTTTGCTTGACATAGATGGGTAGCCTGTTTCAGAGTATGGGAAGTCTCTGGGACAGGAATCTATTTCTTCAGCATGTCCTGTTTATTGTGGTGACAAGGTTTAGGTCCCTAGAGCATGTAGCTTAGAGGGATTGGGATTTCTTTAGGTGTAGCATGTCCAACAGCTCTGGGTTTGACATAGCTTTATATGTTAGGCAGAAATCACCTCGGAGTAGACAATATGCTACGGAGTAAAGCTGGAATTTTTTTAGATGGTCAGTGTAGGGCATCTGTTTGAGGCCAGTAATCCTCTTTATGAGGTACTTCTGTGGCCTTTCCAGCTGCTGCAAATGTCTTGTGAGGTACATTCCAAAAGGGGCGTTGTACTCTCTAATGGGTCTAATGAGTGTCAAGTAAAGGGGAACAATGACCTCTTTTTTTCCTGGATGAGAACTCTTTTGTGATGAGGTGTGCCACGTAGAAGGACTTCCTGACTATTGTAGCGATGTGATTATCAAAGGAGAGACTACTGTCCACCTGGGTCCCAAGGTCTCATCACACATTCGGTGTTAAGTAGATTACCACCTATGTGGTAGCTCACGGGTACAGAGTTTTTACCAAAGGGGGTGACAATGCACTTTGCGGTATCGAGCTTGAGGCCATGGCTCTAACACCAGGCATCTTTCTCAGTGAGGCCCTTCTGTAGGATGTCCACATCATTTGGGGAATCGACCATGGCTCCCAGTTTGCAGTCATCTACGAACTTCATTAGCCAGAGGCCTTCTGTGTTAGCCTGTACTTCAGAGAAGTAGATACCAAACAGGAGAGGTCCCAGGACTGAACCCTGTGGTACTCCACTTGTCACTGGTTTGATGTCAGATTTGGAGTCTGCAACTTTTACAGTGTGGGTTCTGTCAGTGAGTCATTTGGCATCCCATGTTGTGACGTAGGGATTTATACCTAGTTTAGTGAGTTTAGCTATAATTCCAGAATGGGAGATGGTGTAAAAAACCTTGGTGAGGTCAAGATAGGCTGTGTGAACCACCTTTATTTATTATTTATTTATTTTATTTTACATTTGTTGACCGGGCTAGTCTAGCTGGATATATTTCCATTTTCAGTAGAGGCCTGGGGAGAAAAGCTCCACATAATAACATACAAAAAAATACAAAATACAGAAAAATGCAAATAGAAAATACAACAAGACCTACAAATAAAAATTATAATAAACTGTAAGGATATCGTAGAAGCAAAAGCAGAAATGCTTATAAAAGTACCTAAGTAAAATTATAATAATTTTAGGTAACAAAAATTCCTGGATGTAAGATTAGATAGTAGCATATAGAAGAAGGAGACAAAAACTGAGGTAAGAGACTTCGATGTTAGTAAAGACAGTAGTAATAAGTAATATAGGAGTAAGAGAGCATCAACAATATAAGAGAGAAGAAAAGGAAGGCAGTTAAGAGAGGAAAGGGTACAAAGAAAAGAAAGTAAAGACTAAATGATGTTAAGCAAGAATGTAAGGGTAAAAGAGTTAGAGTAGAAGAGGGGAAGACAAGTTACTGGGAGAAGATTAGTCAGGTTCAGTACATGAACAGAGCCAATGACTTGGGAAGTAATTTTTGATTTCTTGTTTGAAAAGAGGTGAAGATGTGATTAGGGTTATTTCACTGGGTAGCAGATTCCAGCTCCTTCCTACTGTGTTAGAGAAAAGAGAATCACCAGCTGAGTTGTTTGACTTAGTTATACTGGTCAAGAGTTTCTTAGAAGACCGAAGGGAAGTAAGATTATTATAGGGGATTAACAGATTTGAGAGTATAGGGGTGTTATTAGGCTGGTACAGTATTTTATGGGCAATGAAAAGTTGGGGGCTAGCAGAAGGTTTTGGAATTCCAGCCAACCTAGTTGTTTTAGGTTCACACAGTGGTGGGTTCTGAAGGGGTTGCTAGTGGCAAACCTGGCAATGTTATTATAGGATGTTGCCAGTTTGCTAAGGTTGGCTTTCTTAAGGTTAGTGAAAATAGGTGAAGCATATAAAAGTGTGGAAATAAGGTGAGAGTGGGCAATCTTAGCTCTAGTAGAGTCAGTTAGGAAGGGTTTAATTCTGTATAAGGATCCTATTTTTCTGTTCACTGTTTTAATAGTGTTGTTAATGTGTTGGTCAAAAGAGAGGTTATTGTCAATGGTTATTCCTAACAGTTTTGTTGTAGATTCAGGTGATATGACAGTGGCATTATTTGAGCAGATGGTAAAGTGTAAGGGGGGGGCGAGTAGTAGGAGTAAAGAGGAGAAGTTTAGTTTTTTTGGCGTTGAGAAGAAGATAACGTGAAGAAAACCATGTTTCTACTGTGTTGAAGATGTTTTGAGTCAGTGAAGAGAGTTCAGTAGGAGAAGATGCTGAGCAAATCAGGGTGGAGTCATCTGCATATTGTATGCAGGTAGCTTGAGGGATTGCTAGATGTGGATCATTAATGAATAGGGAAAAAAGAAGTGGACCAAGAATGGAGCCTTGAGGGACACCAGTAGTTACAGGTAGTAGTGAAGAAATATGGTTTTCCCAAAGAACTGCTTGTTGTCTATTGCTAAGGTAAGATTTAAACCATTTTATAGCAAGGTTGTCTAGGGAAAGGGATGTAAGTATGTTGACAAGTGTGGAATGGTTGACCATATCAAATGCTTTAGAGAGATCAATAAAGAGAGCAGAAGAGAGAAGGTTATTGTTCCGGTTCCTATTGATGGTGTCAACAAAGGAAAGTAAAGCAGTGGTAGTACTGTGGTGGGGTCTAAAGCCATGTTGACAGTCTGCTATTATGTTTTGTGATGAGAGATACTGTAACAGTTGTTGGTGAATACATTTTTCCATAATTTTTGCTAATGGAGAAAGGAGAGCAATAGGTCTATAGTTGGAATAGTCGATTGAGTGTCCACCTTTGTGTAAAGGGATAATATGGGACACTTTCCAGATTTCTGGGATAGTTCCCTCTTGGATTGTCCTGTTTATGAGAATGGATATAGGGTATGCAATTACTTTTGCAGCCTTTTGGAGAAAGAGAGAGGGGAGTTTGTCAGCTGAGGGGGTACACGGCTTAAGTTTGCAGATAAGTCTGTAGATGAAAGAGGTAGAGATAGGATGAAGTTTAAAGTTAGGGGAAGAATCAGCTTGGTTAGATGGAGCGAAGGAGTAGTTGGTGTTCATTTGTCTGGCTAAGGATTGAATAGTGTCAATAAAGAAGGAGTTGAAAGCATTTGCTGTTAGGTGAGGGGTGTCAGGGTCTGCGTTAAGAGGAGTAGGAGTTTTGTTTGTTCCTGGGGACAGGAGTCTATTAATTGAGGACCAGAAGGGTTTGGGATTATTCTGATGCGTCTGTTGAAGTTTGCAGTAGAAGTTTTTTTTGTCAGTAATTATTGCTTTTTTTGTCAAATTTCTAAGATGGCGGAAATGAAACAGGTCTGGGTTATTTCGATAGCATCTCCATTTTGCCCAGATGTTAAGCCATAAGCTAATCACACTAGATATTAGCCTCATCGACTGCCTCAGAGAAGTCGATTAGGTTCAGGATGCATGATCTGCCTTTCACATACCCAAACTGGGTGGGGTCCAGAGTCTGGAGGTTACCAATGTCTTTGTTTATGAGTTCCATGATGATAAGTTTCATGTCCTTGCAGACCAAGCTCATCAGGCTAATAGGACGATAGTTCCCGGGATCAGTGGTGGCTCCCCCTTTGTGGAGTGGGATAACTGTTGCTATGCGCCATTCAGTGGGCACAAAGCCTGATGTGAGGCTGATTGAACATGGTGCTTAGGTGGGGAGCCAGTTTGTTCTGAAGTTCGTGTAAAACGCAGCCTGGGATGTTGTCCAGTCCCATGGAAGCTGTGTTTTTGGCTTTAGAGAGTGTAGCTTTTACCTGTGTAGTTGTGATTACAGGGACTCTGCATTCTTCCTGTATAGATATGGGCCCTTTAGGGTGTGAGAGGGTGGTAAAGTTAGCACTGAACCTATCTGCCAGAATGTTGGCAATATCAGTTGGTTCTGTAATTTTCATACCCGGTGTGCTGTAACTCACAGCAGATCTGGGTGTCGCCATTGAGATTCTTGACATAGCTATAGAATGCTTTGTGGTTGTCCTTAGAATCAGTGACGATTTTATTTTCAAAGCTAGCTTTGGAGGCTCTTATAAGGGATCTCAGCGTCTTACTGAGGCTGACCAGGGAGCTCCACCACTCATGGGATTTTACTCTCTTTTGCAACAATTTCTTCCTTCTGTTGTACAGTTTGTTTATGGCAGGGGACCACCAGATTGGCTTCCTTATTTGGAGGATAGCTTGTTGGTTCTGTTTGGGATAGCACGATCCATGCACTCATGTAAGTGATTATAGAGTGCATTTGTGTAGGATTCAGCAGTCGTAACTGTATTGGCCGTCTGCATGGGTGTCATGAAGTTCGCCACTTCTGTCTTAAGAAGCATGAAGTTGGCTGTGGAGAAATTTTTTACTGTGGTTTCCTTAATGGGGGGTGGGGCGGGATGTGGATATCTAGGGTGATTAGCTTATGGTCGGATCTGACCAACAAGGAGTTGACTTCAGGTGTGGAACACCGGTCATTCATGTTGGTAATGACTAGGTCTAAGATATTGTTGCCCTTGGTGGGGGTGTGGATAAGTTGATACAGGGCACTGGAATTTAGGAATTCCAGAAAGCATTGAGCGAAGGAGTTGGTACATGAGTAGTTTTCCCAGTTAATGGTGGTGTGGTTGAAATTGCCCATTATTAGGGTGTATATCAAGAAAACAGGAGTGGGAATGCTGGGGCATGATGGGGGATCTGTAGCAAGCTACAATTTGGATTGCAGTTTTGCCCAGAGTTAGTTGCACTTGGATAACCTCGGATGCATTATGCTGAGCAACTAGCCTAGAGGTGTGGATATCTTTAATGAATATGGGCACACCTCTGCCTTTGATGTTCCGGTCCAGGTTATGTGGCCGAAAAGTGTGGTATGAGTTATAGCCTGGTAGTGCAGGGGTGCTCTTTGGAGCCTTGAACCAGGTCTCAGTCACTGCACAGGTATACATGTTCTCCATTTTAAGGAGTGCCTTGAGTGAGTGCATTTTGAGATTTAGACTTCTAGCATTGAGTTGCATTACCCTCAGTTTTTGCTTGCCTGTTCCTGTTACATTTGAAACTTGTCTAAAAAAAGGCACTATAGGGGCGGCAAGAGCCTTAGCCAGTATCCGGAATCCCATGGGCGACAGGTGCAGGCCATCTCTGGCAAAGCATCATGGTCTGTCGACCATGTCGTCCCAGGCAGACAGATACTGGATCCCCTTAAAATGACACCAGAAGCTTAGCCAATTTTTGAAGTCAATCATTTTGTCCTTGTACTGCGGTATCATTCTGGGCGATGGCAGAATGCTACTCAGGGCTAGGGTCATACCTCCCTGGGCTACAAGATCGGAGAGCTCTTCCATGTCTCTTTTCATGTAGTCCAGGGAGGCATGTCTCAGGTCATTCACACCAACGTGGACAATGACAGAGTCATATTTGTACTTGTTGTGGAGTGACCCGAGTGCATGGGTTATGTGACAGATCCTTGCACCCGACAGGCAGCTGATAGTAACCTTCTCCTTGTTTAGCCTGGTGAGTGGGACATCAGTGGGCCTGACTATAGATTCACCTATGACGTTGTTTTGCCTAATATATTGCATATATTATATATATATATATATATATATATATATATATATATATATATATATATATATATATATGTCCATAATATCTGAATACGTGAGTGGGATTTTCATGACAGCATCAAGGAAACATTTTCCTTCCTTCTGTGTTTTTTTTCCTTAAGTTTTGGATTTTTCTTGGTATATTGATTGATTTTATTAGTAGATTTTATTTTTTATTTATTTTCCATTTGTTTACCAGGTTAGTCCGGACCGTTTTCAGCGGAGGCTGGGGGAGAAAAGCTCCAGATAGTCAACAATTATAAAAAATAATAAAAATAAATTATACAAACAGCTATTTTGTACAAAGAGCATAGCAAAAATAAAAGGAGTAAAATTCAAAAATAAGTTTTCATAGACAAACAGGGTCGTAAACTAGAAAGCATAACTATATTGATATGATTTATATTGCATTTATTTTGTTTTAATGATGGTATGTGTGTATTATTGTACGTGTCATGTGCACAAATATTTGTATTAATCTATGTATTTACAGTATATTGACAAAGTACTGGGTCGCATCAGAGGCTTGGGAGGTCATTGTTAAGAACCTGAGAACTGTTGTAAAGCTTGGCATTGAATACCACAAGTTCAGGTTATGCTATAAGAGAATAACTATGTAAAGATAACCATGTCAGCAGCCAGAACACATTATAAACTGAATGTTTTACTGTGCACATTAAGAAATGGATAGATTGGCCCAAACTCTGGACTGATGTGTGTGCTTTTTTTTTTTTTTTTTTTATTCCTGGGGAAATGCTATTCAGAAGTGAAGAGACATATAAGGGAGCAGTTTTAGTGGCACATCTCACTGTGATTTTTTTGATGTCTGTTGTCATGCAAAGTTGACTAAATAGCTGAATCTAGTAAAGCTTGAAATGTGAGACTATATCCCACTGAAGGAGGGGAGATGGGAGGAGTAACCTGGCCAGGAATTGAAACTTGCAAAACTGCTCCTTGTGAAAAGTCTTTTTTATCTCAGTAATTTGTTGACACTTTTGCAAGTTTCTTTCAGAGAATGTGTAGTACAACAATAGGAACAACATTTGTAAAACTCAGCACATACCAGTCAATGACACATGAGCTGCAGCCTCAAACTTGGCATTTTTTTCAGGTGGTCCATTCTAAGTGAATGGAAGTCTAGTCTGACAACAAATGGTAGGGCTATTTGTTCTCACAGTCTGTGCATTGAGACAGATTTAGCTTTCCAAAGGAATCACAATGTCTGCCCCCATGAGGGCAGACAAGAGTAAAAAAAATAAAATTAGGAAAGTGCACTTATTTTGCTGCAGGCAGCTTTAGGAAGTGCAGTAAATCATGACAAGATAAAAAAAAATCTATTTTTTTCATTGTTTGCCCGTAGTGGTCCTTTAAGGGAAATTGTACTTTACTGTGTGTGTATTTATTATCCTTTCCCTATATGGACGCCCCTCACTGATATTAGTGCTGAGGATTGAGGCTCCTTGATTGCAGGGCCAGGGCACGGGAATCACAGCCTCCTACAAGGGAGTCACCCAGGGATGCTCTGGTCCACAATTGGGCACTGGGACTTCTATACGCTTACCCCCAACTCCTCTCATCCCCAAAGTCTTACAAAAAGCCCATCGTCTGAAGACTCCTCTCATCCCTATTGCCCCCTTTCGACCTCATCAGGCGTGGTTCTCCCTCCATTGGTCTTATCTGAAATATCCACCCTAGATATTGGATCCCGTTCCAGATCTCATTTCCCATCCATGAGGGCTTTTTCTTCCCAATCTCTAGTCTCTTCATCTGACAGCATGGTTCCTCCAGCTGCAGTGATCCTTTCCTAGCCCAGGCTTCCCTCTCCAGTTGAGTGTTATCTTGACCTCTCAGAAACCGTGTACCAAGAAGGTATATTCCAATAAATAGAAGAGATTTTCTGTTTGGGCTAAACAACACAGTCTAGATCTCTTTTCAGTCCCTATTCCTGATATTTTGTTGTTTTTCATCTCTCTTTTTCACCAAGGGTCTAGTTTCTCTACGATCAAATTCCAATTGGCGGCCATCTCTAACTTCCATTTGAACGAAAGTCCCACCTTTTCTTCAAGGCTGTGCAAGGCCTTCCTCAAAGGGATCTTTCTCCTCAGGCTTCCTATCAAGGATCCTTCCCCTCTATGGGATCTCACTCTAGTGTTGCAGTCTTTGATGCAGAAGCCCTTCGAGCCTTCAGCAACCTGTGATGATAAATTCCTGTCCTGGAAGATGGCCTTCTTGGTGGCTATCACTTTGGCCAGAAGGTCTCTGAGTCACAGGCTCTTAGCATTAAGCCTCCTTTCATGGTGGTCCACAAGGATAAGGTGTCTCTCAGGAGCAATCCTTCGTTTGTCCCTAAGGTAGCTTCGGAGGCTAATCTTAACCAGTCTATTCAGCCACCTGTGTTTTTTCCCAATTTTTATAATAAATGGGAATATATGTTGCATTGTCTGGATGTCCATAGACAGCTATGTTTTTATCTTAAGTGAACTGAAGAATTCCAGAAGTCCAATCAAATTTTCATTGCCTTCTCTCAGGCCAGGAAAGGTCAAGCAGTTTCCAAGGTATTTATTTCACGTTGGATCACCAGCTAATTTTCCTACATTTACAAAAGCAGGTGCCTGGATCTTTCCAGACCAATTAAAGGTCACTCTGCTAGGTTGGTAGCCACATCTTTTGCCTTCTTGGCAAAACTTTCTTTCAATGAGATTTGTGCCGATTCTACTTAGTCAAACCCTCACACCTTTGTTACGCATTGGTGTCTAGGACCAAGGCTTCCTTTGGTTCCTCTGTGTTCCAGCATATCTGTCCCTGAGGCCTCCCAGGGTTCATAGTAGCTGGGGGCTTTGACCCATCTGTGATTAATAATGACACGGATAGCATCAGATAAAGAGTTCTGTACTTACCATAACTTGGAATCTGTGCTCTCCAGTGTCATTATTCATCATGTTCCCACCCTCCTTCCCCCTCCTCCGGGAGATTTGGTAGATATGGAGGGATGTTTCTCTAGGAGTTTTCAGGTTTTAGTCAGTTGTCACTACCTTTTTCTGTCTATCCAGCAAACTCGATCTGAGGGTTGTGGGTAGCAAGGGATTATGGGAAGGGGAGGAGTTTGAGCTCTGGATCTGTCCTTAAGTTGACAGGTCGGATCCAAGACCCATCCGTGATGAATAATGACACTGGATAGCACAGATTCCAAGTTATGGTAAGTACATAACTCTTTGTTTCTCCAGTTCTTATGATGGCAATGAATGCATCTCTTCCTTCATATGTTGTCCGCTTCCTCAAAGCTTCACAGAAGTCATCTAAATACACAGTCTATCACAGTAGATGGAAAAGATTTGCCTTATGGTTTGAATCTCAAAACACAGAGTCCTTTTCTGCTAATATTGATGATATTCTCCGTTTCTTATCCTCTTTGTTTAGTTCTAGCTTTAGTTTTTCTGCTGTCTAGATACAGCTAGCAGCTATTTCATTCTTTCACATTGCCTTTCAGGATTCTTCTTTGGCATCTCACAGACTAAGTAAAGCCTTTCTTAACGGAACTTTCATGTTGGGTCTACCTATCAAGGATCCCGCACCTCTGTGGGACCTGAATTTAATTTTGGAAGCATTGTCCAAACCTCCATTCCAACCAGCAGCTTCTGTGAAGTTAAAATTCCTGTCCTGGAAAGCTTATTTTCCTAGCCATCAGTTCGGTGAGGAGGATTTCAGAAATTCACACACTGTCCTTCCATTTTCCCTACATTGTGTTTCACAGGGACAAGGTCATCTTGAGGAGCAACCCCTCCTTTGTTCCAAACGTGTTTTCCGAGACAAATCTTTCACAGCTTATCCATCTTCCTGTGTTCTTTCTATACTATCAAGTAAAGGGGAATACATTCTGCATACGTGCTACACAGGCAGCTGCATTTTTAACTCCACAAAATGACACCCTTTAAAATAAATGAACAGCTGTTAGTGTCCTTTGCCCAGAACAAGGTGGGTAAGAAAGTATGTAAGATTTCCTTGTCCTAATGGTTGTCTGATTGTATTTCCTTCAGCTACACTCTCCATAACAGATTCTTACCATCCAAGAGCCCAGGGCACATTCCACTAGAACAGTAGTGGCTTCAATGGTATTCTTCAAATCTCTTTCCTTGGATGATATTTGTCAAGCAGCTACATGGTCTTCTTGTCACATGTTTATTAAACACTATAAATTGAACTGTATTTCCTGAGCCAGAGCTTTCTTTTGAGCCTCTCTTCTGAAAGATCTCTTCTCTTGAAGCCACACAGGAATTACACAGCTGGGGATTCTGATCCTTATGTTGGAATAAATGGACTGGATGAACAGGATATAAAAGTTATGTACTTAACATAATGATAGATCTTTTTATCCCAGTCTGTCCAATAAGACAACCCACCTCCTTATCCATACAAGTCTGTAGGACCTGAAGGATCTTAGTTCCTGGATAAGGCAGTGCAGTTCTGCTTTAGGTTCAAGTGCCAAACTCTATCTGAGGTAGTCAGGGAAAATAGGGCATTATAGAAAGGGAAGATTTTGAAGGGTTCAAGACTTTTTACTAGAAAGGCTTACACAGACTCTGCTACACTTTGCTGTGAGGGAAAGGTTAGATGTTAAGTTGTCTATCTCGCCTTCATTCTTGCTGGATGGGTTCGGAGCCGACCTCGGCCCCACTGCCACTCTAAAAGCTCGAGAGTTGGTTCCACCGGCTCGAGGCTCCCCTTATATCCCACAATGCTAGGCGAGAGTTACCCCAGATCTCGTTTGCCGCTACAGCTATCGAGGTTGGTTTTCTACCGGTTCTTGGTAAGTGACTCTTTCTTGTGTAATTTAGTCTATTAAAACCCCTTTAATTTTAATATTTTTACTCATTTCCCTTAGTTTAAGAGAAATTTTTATCCCCTTCTAAAAAATTCCCGTTTTTTTCCCTCAAGAACTTTAGGTTCTTCCCTTGGGCCTATTGGCCTTTTTCTCTTCCCTAGGGAGTGTGTGTATTATTTTTATTTTAAAAACCTAGTTAGTGGTTTTATTATAATTTAAACTTGACAGGGTGTAATTAGTGTGTGTGTGTGTGTGTTTGATTACACCTTCTTAAAAATGTCTAAGGAAGCAAAGGTCTCCAGATTCAAGAAGTGTGATGCGTGCTGTCAGAAAATGTCTCTGACAGACGCTCACACTTCTTGTGTGTACTGTCTGGGACCTTTGCACCTGCAGGACTCCTGTGCTGTGTGCCATGGCTTCAGCCCCAGGGTCCTGCAGGAAAGAAAAAATAAATTGATCTTGAGGGGCTTACTCAAGCCAGAGGATTCCCTTTCTGTTTCTACTGGGAAACCCTCTAAGGCATCTAGGTCTTCGGCTCCGACAACTGAGCCGAGACCTAAGGTTTCTAAACCTCTGCCTACATCGGCTCCGGCTGGAGCCGATGAGTCTCAGTCCACAGTTTCTGTGGTTCCTCGGCTCCGCCGGAGCCGAGGTATTAGAGTTCCGTGTCGGCTCCGACCAGACCTTCGGAGCCGACAACTAGGAAGAGGTCCAGGTCACCATCTCTTGGCTCCGTTCATTCGGCTCCAGGATCTCCCCTGCTGTCTGAACGGAGCCAAAGATCTCACTCCTCTCGGTCATCGAGGCTGTCGGATCATGACCTTCAGAGGGTAGTGAGTCGACTTCTTAAGTCCGAGGCACTGGCCCAGATGCTTCAGAGCCCGACTCATCAGTCGATGCCTGCCCCGTCCATCAACATATTCCTCCTTCGACTCTCTTGAGCTCGGAGCCGGGTCGCTCGGAACTGAGACTGTGATGGCGCCGGAGCCGATACAATTGTCTTCGGCTCCGTCCGGCTCCGATTTCTTCCTTGGAAGAATCTCGGCGCCGGACTTCCTCGTCGGCTCGAGGGGTGAGTGGCATCGGACCCTTGTCCGACCCCCCCTCTCCCTCTCGGTGCTTCGGCGCTGGTGAGTTCGGCTCCGACATCGGCCTCGGAGCCATCACTGTCGGTGCCGAGGGGGTTCTTAGCTTCTCGGAGCGGGGACCTCTGGCTCTGCCTGACAGGGGTGCATTCGAGGTCATGCGGAGTGTGTTAGAGCCTGGCTCTACTCCACAGTCGGCTCCGTCCGCCCCTCCCTCTACAGTGCCTCAGGTTAAGTCGACTCACTCCCTCATCCCGGACCGCAGAGAGCCAGCTCCTCAGGAACCCCTGTGGGATTTCATCCTCTTCGAGGCCTCTCCTGATTTGGCAGAAGAGCCCCTCGGAAGAGGAAGTGTAAGAGGAAACACATTGACTCACCTGAGTCCATCACGCCAGACACAGATTTGGATGATTCTGAGGGTTCCCCGTTCCCCTTCTGAAGATGTCTCATTTGCAGACATTCTGGAGATCCTCAAACAGAGGGGAAATTGGCCAGCCCTCAACCCTTCGGAGGACGAATCTGTGTATCTTGAGGCGTTGGCTCTCGTCCTTCCACCTCCTGGGTGTCTCCCCTTGACCCCCTCATGCAGGTGGTTGCTAAGAAGGCATGGACGGCTCCTGATTCAGTGGACCCCACTCCCAGGAGACCCTCCAAGTTCATAACGGCACCAGCAGACAAACAGTTCTTAACAAAAGGAGTTTCTGTGGATGCTATGGTGGTAGCTGCTGCCACTAAGAAGGAGCTAGCTGATCCTTCAGTACCTGTCCATCCACCTAACAAGGAATCTAGGTCCATGGACAGGTACGGAAGCGGATGTTCTCGTCAGCGACATTTACCATGCGTCGCTGAACTACCTGTGCCATTTTACTCGTCTTCAAAGGGACTTGATCAAGGAAGCGAGTGAAATGTTAAAGGACCCTACAGCTGCGGGTTTCCAAGATAAGATGAACACGCAGCTGGCTACCCTTAACTCCATAACCAACTCCTCCATGCCTTCTTTCTTACGCGGCTGATGGAGCGAGCAGAGCCGCAGGGACAGGTGTGGCCTTACGTAGGCATGCCTGGATGCGGCTATGCAATTTTGCGGACCCCTTCAAGACGTCTTTCACTAACTCCACGTTTGATGGATCATCCCTCTTTGGTCCTCAAGTGAAAGAAACCTTGACTAGGTGCGAAACTGATGGCAAGACCCTTTCTGCCGTCGGAGTCCGTTTTTCTACTCCTTCTAGGCCTTACCCCAAAGGCCAGAAAGGTGGAAAGATGTGGTTCCGTAAACAATCTCAAGGGACTTCGCCTGACGCACAGAGTCGCTTCCCGCCAGAGGCAGAGGCGGAATAACAATGGTAGACGCCGCCTAGGGGCAGGGGTCCGCAGAACCAGGGCAATCGGGAAGCCTTCCCTGACAAGCCCTTTCAGCATCCCTGAGGTGTTGCCCGACTGCCCATCTTCGGAGGCAGTCGGGGGAAGATTGTCACTGTACCCAGAAGCCTGGCTATCCCTGACTCAAGACAAATGGGTACAGTCCATCATTTCGAAGGCTATTCTATCCCTTTCTTCGCATTCCAAATCAGTCAAAAAATCCCTTCCAGATGTTCCACCGCTCAAAGGGATCTAGCGGTTTTGGAGATTTCAAAACTGCTTGCAAAAGAGCAATTCAGCCAGTTCCAGCAGACCAGCAAGGATCCGGAATCTACTCAAGGTTCTTTTTAGTTCCAAAGAAAACAGGGGACTGGAGACCAATTTTGGATCTCAGTGTCTTGAACAGATCAGTCAAGAAAACAAGATTTCGGATGGTCACGCTGCAATCCATCCTTCCCCTTTGAGCAAAGGAAACTGGATGTGCTCTATAGACCTTCAGGATGCGTACTATCACATAAAATGAACAGACGCTCCAGAAGATTCCTCCGCTTCAGGCTGGGAACCAGTCATTTTCAGTTCAGGGCCCTGCCCTTTGGTCTCACCACTGCCCCCCGGGTGTTTACCAAATGCATGGCAGTGGTAGCTTCTCACCTGAGACGACAAGGATTCCAGGTGTTTCCATATTTGGACGACTGGCTCCTCACAGCTCCCACCAAGCATCTCCTTCTGATGGCCAGGGATTACACTTTTCGCATTTGTCAAAAGCTGGGTATTTCAATAAATTGCGAAAAGTCTGTTTTGTCGCCTTGTCGTACTATTACCTACATAGGCGCAAATCTAGATACAGTAAACATGTCTGCGAGACTAACACATCAGAGAATAACAGACATTCACAAACTGGTATCACTCCTTTTCAACAACAACAGAATCAAAGCCAGGTTAGTTCTGAAAGTGTTGGGAATTATGGCAGCGCCATACCTCTGCTTCCATTAGCCAGATTCCACATGCGGATCCTTCAATGGATGCTCTTTACTCAATGGTCATACCAGCAACTTCCAATGTCTCACACCATTATGATCACGCAAGCGTGCAAAAATTATCTCATGTGGTGGATGTCTTCCCCTCAGCTCTTGTTGGGAAGACCCTTTGTTCCACCTCCTCCGGTTGCTACTCTGACAACGGATGCCTCCCTGATCGGGTGGGGGCATTATCAGGGCAGGACGGTCCAGGGCACATGGCAACCAAACGAATGCCACTTGCACATAAATGTTCTGGAGATGAGAGCAGTGCTTTTAGCGTTGCAAGCCCTTCAAGACTCTTTTCCCTTGGGAACGATTGCAATCCAAACAGACAATATGTCTGTAGTGTGGTACATCAACAAACAAGGCGGAACCAGGTCATACCCCCTGTGTCGAGAAGCACTCAGACTGTGGCAATGGGCGATTTCTTCTCAGCGGTTTCTGATAGCAACGCACATCCCCGGAAAGTCCAATCAAATTGCGGACAAGTTGAGCAGAGCTATACTCATGCCTCACGAGTGGTCTCTGAAAGACTCTATAGTGAGAGAAATTTTTCTCAAGTGGGGTCAGCCTTGCTGCGATCTTTTTGCTACTCCCCAAAACAGCAAGTGCAGAGAATATTTCACTCTATTCCCTTTACCAGGCCAACCCAGCAGAGACGCTCTAGTCCAAGTTTGGCCCCGGGGACTTCTGTATGCATTTCCTCCCTTCCCACTAATCTCTCAAGTGATACAGAAAGCTATCGCTCAGAAGGCCTCATTGATCCTCATTGCTCCTTACTGGCCTCGACAAGTGTGGTTCCCCTTTCTACATCGTTTTCCTTTGGAGCGACCGTGGAATCTGGACCTAGTTCCAGATCTTTTGATCCATCAGTCGGGTCAGTTTCATCGCTCCCTCCCCTCTCTGAACCTCACTGCTTGGTTCCTCCAGTTCCAACCTTAGCCAGGCTTCCTCAATTATCTCACTCTGTTAGAGATATTTTGATAGCTTCCCATAAATCTTCCACTCGGAAGATTTATTTGAGTAAGTGGAAACGCTTCACATATTGGGCTCAAGGAAAGGACATAGATCCTTTCACTGCTTCAATCCAATTAGTCCTTGATTTTCTAGCTGAACTCTTCCATGCAGGTTCATCTCCCTCTACACTTAAAGTTCAATTGGCAGCTATTTCTAACTTTCATGTGGGTATTTCTGAATCTGCCTTAATGTCCCACAAGCTTTGCAAAGCCTTTTTGAAAGGAGTTTTTCTTCTCAGACCTCCTATAAGAAATCCTCCTTCTCCTTGGGACCTAAATTTAGTTCTTGCGTCTTTGATTCTCCCCTTCGAACCTGCAGTCTCCTGTTCTTTAAAATTATTATCATGGAAGACTCTTTTTCTGGTAGCTATTATATCAGCTAGAAGAGTTTCAGAGCTTCAAGCACTCAGCTGTCGTCCTCCTTATCTTTTGTTTCATAAGGACAGAGTATCCTTACGAACTAACCCGTCCTTTTTGCCTAAGGTGGTCTCGACGTCAAATCTAAATCAAAGCATTGATCTACCTGTCTTTTTTCCAGAATACTCCAATAGGTCTGAACAAAATTACACTGCCTGGATGTTCACCGTCAATTGAGGTACTACTTGGATAGAACAAAACAGTTCAGAAAATCTGATCAGCTGTTTGTCTCCTATGCGGAAGGCAGAAAGGGACTTTCAGTTTCAAAGGTATCATTATCCAGATGGCTAACATCTTTGATTTCCCTTGTATATGAAATTAGACATCAAAAGCTGCCTAATAAACCTAAGGCCCATTCCACCAGAGCTTTGGCTACTTCTTTAGCCTTCCAAGACAGACTGCCTATTGACACCATTTGTGCAGCGGCTACTTGGGCTACTCCTCACACTTTCATTTCTCATTATAAGTTGGATTTAGCTTCTAGGCATAGAGCTAACTTTGGTTCCACTGTTCTCAGGAGTCTGTTCCGTTAGGCCACCCAGGACAAGGTGCTAGGGACGCGGTCCCATCCAGCAAGAATGAAGGCGAGATAGACAACTTAACATATAGAAGTTATGTTCTTACCATAACGTTCCATGTTAGTTGTCTTCTTCTCGCCTCCCACCCTTCTTCCCCCTGGCCTGGACAGACCTAGAGGAGTTGTGATTGTGACCTCTCTTTCTACCACCTCTTTCTTAGATATATGCTATTATGCATATTTCCTGGTTCAGGATGTAGGTCACCCTTCTTTCTTCCTGTTGTGAGAGGTGGACTCTGTTTACAGTTATACTGTTACTATTATAAGCTGGGGTTAGCTTACAAACGAGATCTGAGGTAACTCTCGCCTAGCATTGTGGGATATAAGGGGAGCCTCGAGCCGGTGGAACCAACTCTCGAGTTTTTATTGTGGCCGAGTCGGAGCCGAGGTCGGCTCCGAACCCATCCAGCAAGAAGAAGGCGAGAAGAAGACAACTAACATGGAACGTTATGGTAAGAACATAACTTCTATTTTGCTTCTTATTTGTTGTATTTTGTATTACTTTTATTGCCTTTTTCTATTTTGAAAATTGTGATTTGTTTTCTTTACCTTGTGTTTTACTTGTATTCTGCTTTTAACTGCATATTAAAGCTTGAAAAGAGACCACAGCTCAGTCTCTTGTGAGTCAGGCAGAATTTTTTTTCCCCACCCTTCCACCCGGTTACTGTTGTGTTCTTAAACACCACTGTCTTTCTAGTTGACTGCCCCTTATGTTAATTTGACCATGAATCTCATTTCCTCTCTGCTTTTACTGGCTTGTGTTAGTAAGCGCAGAATTATCATTTTGCAAAATCACTCCCCTTCAACTATTTAAATTTATTGGCCATCCTACTGTATTCGATAGTACCAGAATACAAAAGTGGCCACCCCCTTTCAATCTATCTTGCTGTTTTAAAACTATTGACTCTCCACTAAAACATAACTTTTAGACAGGTAAAACTTGTTACCTACTTTCACATCTAACTCCTCTAGTGCACACTGCAGTGTTTAGGATAAACAATTTTTTTCATCTTACCTTTAAGAATCCCTGTGACTAGCACTTGCTCTAAAACCTGCTGGAAAGTACTAGGAAGCCTTAAACTGATGCAAGCACTCAACTCTCCTTGTTAATAAGGAGAAATTAAGTGTAGGCACTAAACAGCCTATAATTGCAAAGTAGCTTGCTAAGGTAAGGGGAAAACAGCTCTTGTACTTTACAAAAAAAGCACCAAACCAGGCATGTCCAAGGTTCAGCTTCCAGTGATTTCTCCTGTCCACCTGGTGAATCTGGCATACTGGGGCAATGCAGCAATTGCCTCATGTACACAGACAACCCTCTCCTCCTACCACCCAACACTACAACCTGCGAGAGATGCACTTACATAGCCAAACTGGAAGCAAAGCTCTCTCCACACAAGATTGTGCTAGACACTCAAGAGGAGAACGTTAACACCCACACTACACCTCAAGCAACACATAGCCCTTCTAAACCCACACCACCAGCAACCTCACATAGCAACATTAAACCATCATATGCGGAGGTTCAAGCAACAAGGACCTCCGAAGCTGAAACACAAACAAATACCAATCACAACCAAAGTGTCACATAGCGCACAACACCAGTGTGCCACCCAACAACAGCCCCTAAGGCAAGACAACATACCTAACACTTTAGTCATAGGTGACTCTATAGTCAGGCACACTGATGTCCCACTCACCAGGTTGAACAAGGAGAAAATTACAATCATCTGCCTGTTAGGTGCCAGGATCCGCCACGTAACGCATGCTCTCAAGTCACTCCACAACAAGTACAGATATGACTCTGTCATTGTCTATGTTGGAGTGAATGACTTGAGACGTACCTCCATGGACTACATGAAAAGAGACATGGAAGAGCTCTTGGATCATGTGGACCAGGTAGGTATGACCCTAACCCTGAGTAGCATCCTGCCTTCGCCCAGAATGATACCACTTTACAAGGACAAAATGATTGACTTCAGCAATTGGCTAAGCTTCTGGTGTCATTCGAAGAGGATCCAGTATCTGTCTGCCTTGGACGACATGATCGACAGACCACGATGCTTTGCCAGAGATGGTCTGCACCTGTTGCCCCTGGGATTCAGGTTACTGGCTAAGGCTCTTGCCATCCCTATAGTGCCTTTTTTAAGCAAAGTTCAAAGGACAAAGCCAACACCATAACAGGTACAAGCATGCAAAATCTGAAGGTAATGCTACTCAGTGCTAGAAGTCTAAACCTCACAATGCACTCTCTTGAGGCACTTCTAAAAATGGAGAACATCGATATCTGTGCAGTAACTAAGACCTGGTTTAAGGCTCCAGAGAGCACCCCTGCAATACCAGGCTTCAACTCTTACCACACTTTTCGGCCACCAAACCTGGACCGAAACACTAAAGGTGGAAGAGTGTCCATATTCACCAAGGATATTCACACCACCAGGCTAGTTGCCCAACACAATGCGTCTGAAATTCTCCAGGTGCAACTAACACTAGGTAAGACTGCAATCCAAATTGTAGCTTGCTACAGATCCCCCACCATGCCCCAAGATTCTCACTACACCTTTCTACACATACCGGAAAATGTTAAGATACAACCAAACACCCTAATACTGGGTGATTTCAACTACCCTGCCATTAACTGGGAAAACTAGTCATGTACCAACACCTTTGCCCAACGGTTCTTGGAATTCATACATTCCAATACCCTGGATAAACTAATCCATAGTCCCACCAGGGGCTCCAGTATCCTAGACCTGGTCATTACCAACATGGGAAATTGATGCTCCACACCTATGGTCACCCCTTCGTTCCCTTCGTTGGTCAGGTCTGACCATAAGCTAATCACCTTTGACATCCACATCCCTCTCCCACCCCCCAGTAAGGAAACCTCCATAAAAAAACTTTTCCAAAGCCAACTTCATGCTACTCAAGTCAGAAGTGACAAACTTCATGACACCCATGCAGACGGGAACTGAAAGTTCGACTGCTGAATCCTACACTAAGGCACTGTACGAGCACATCCACTCGTGCATGAATCGAGCCATCTCAAATAGAACCAAGACGCTCTCCTCCAAAAAAAGGAGGCCAATCTGATGGTCCCCTGCCATAAACAAACATTACAACAAAAGGAAGAAACTGTTGCAGAAAAGAAAAATCCCAGAATGCAAAAAAACTCCCTTGCCAGCCTCAGTAAGAAGCTGAGATCCCTCATAAAATCCTCCAAAGGTAGTTACGAAAATAAAATTGCCAAAGATTCCAAAGACAACCACAAGGCATTCTATAGCTGTGTCAAGAGTCTAAATGGCAATGCTCAGATCTGCTCTGAGCTACAACAGAATGACATTAAATATACTGATCCCAAGGATATTGCCAATATCCTGGCAGATCAATTCAGTGCCATCTTCACCCCCCCCCCTCACCCCCTAAAGGGCCCATCTCAATACCGAAAGATTGCCAAATTCCCGTAATAACGGCCACATAGGTAAAAACCACACTCTCCAAAGCTAAGAATACAGCATCCATGGGACCAGACGACATCCCGGACTGTGTACTACACAAACTACAAAATGAACTGGCACCTCACCTAAGTGTAATGTTTAATCATAGCCTCACCTCAGGCTTCGTGCCCACTGAGTGGCGCTCAGCTACAGTTATCCCACTCCACAAGGGAGGATCCACCTTGGATCTTGGGAACTACCACCCCATCAGTCTGACGAGCCTGGTCTGCAAGGCCATGGAACGTATTATCATGGAACTTATAAACAAAGACATTGGCAACCTTCAAACACTGGACCCCACTCAGTTTGGGTTCCTGAAGGGCCGATCTTGTCTCCTGAACCTGACTGACTTCTTCAAATCAGTCCCCAGAGCTGCAGACGAGGATGAGGCAGTCCACACAGCCTATCTGGACCTCGCCAAGGCCTTCGACACCATCCCCCACTCTGGAATTATATATAAACTTACTAAGCTGGGCATTAATCCATACGTCACTCGATGGGTTGCCAACTGGCTTACTGACAGAACCCACACTGAAAAAGTAACCACCTCCAAATCCAGCTCCAGACAAGTGACAAGTGGAGTACCTCAGGGTTCAGTCCTGGGACCGCTCTTGTTTGGCATCTACTTCTCTGAAGTACAGGCCAACACTAAGGGACTCTGACTAACAAAGTTCACAAATGACTGCAAACTGGGAGCCATTATTAAATCCTCAAATGATGTGGATATTCTACAAAAGGGCCTTGCAGAAACAGATGCTTGGTGCCAGAGCTGATACCTTTCAACAATGAGATTCCTTTGATGCTTTGTAAGCTGTCTGCGGACCATGGCTTTTGCTGTAGCAAGCAACTGAGTAAATGTCAGGAAAATCCTCCTAGGACAGTTGAACTTTATTTGGGGTTAATCAGAGTCTCTTTAATTGATGGCAGGTGTGTTTCAAGAAGACTGAATGTTGTAATTAAATCAAAAGGTGCTTCTGCAAACTGTTAGTTTAAGGGTGTGCACACTTATGCAACCAGCTTATTGTACATTTTTTATATTTTTCCCTGAACAGATTTGTTTGTTTTTCAATTAAATTGTACAGGTTATAGGTCACATTAAAGGTGGGAAACGTTTTGAAATGATTTATTGTGGTCTCGTTTTTTTAATATCACAAAAACCTGGCATTTTAACGGGTGTGTACACTTTTTATATCCACTGGACCTACCTGTCAAGATAGCCAAACCATCAAATACTTTTTGTGCTTCCAGTTGGGAGCCAGTCATTATCAGTTCAGTGCCCTGTCATCTTGGTGTCAGCATAGACCCCGGGTGTTCACCAAATGCATTTCTCCAGTTGCAATTCGCATGCTACTATTAGGGGTAGGAATATTTCCCTATCTTGACAACTTGTCATAGCAGCCACAACTATGAAATTACTGGTTATGGCAAGATAGTACTTACTTTAGTTGTATCTATCTTTGACGATCACGATCAACCTCACAAAATTCATGCTATCACCAACTAAAATCAATTATTTTTATTAGTTGCCAGTTAGACTCACTAGATTAGAGAGCAAAACTACCCCTGGAAAGGATTGTTAAAATAATTAGGGAAGTTTAAAGTGTTCTACACAAAAAGGCACCCTCAGTTTTTGCAGTCCTAAGAGAGCTGGAGGTTCATGGCCACCGCTATTCAGACAGTCTCATTTGCCAGACTAAACAAAAGAGTTCTTCCGTGGTTACTTGGAGTGCAATGGGACTAAAGCTTTCAACCCATGACCAACAAGATCAAACTGTCCAAGGCATCCATAAGGATTCTGTTAGGGTGGACAAGACCACAGAACCTTTCAACAAGTATATAGTTTGATCTGATGTTGTCAATCTTCATTTATTCTTGACTGATGGGTTCGGTTCCGAACTCTCGGAACTGACTTGCCCATTATATAAAGCTTCCGTCAGCCAAAAACTCCTGAGCTAAGGCTCTACCCATACTTCTTCTCTTCCCATTACCTCAGATCTCATTTGCCACATAGAATATTGGGCAAGTCAGCCGATTCTGTCAGCTAAGTGCTTAAAATTTTTTTTTATTTTCCTAATTATATTATTTCAAAACGTTTTAATATCTTTAATACTTACTATTGTTTAGGTCTTTTTCATGTGAGTGAATTCCGTGAAGCTTTCTACCCCTGTTTTTTTACCTCAGGGTATTTCTACTTTACCATTGCTGATATTAGGCCTCTCCTTCACTCTTACCGTTGGTAACCTTTCAGCACCATCGTTGGAATGTTTTTCTCGCTTCTTTCCTTCATTTACCTGTGTGGGTATTCTATATATACTATAATTGATATATAATATTTAAAATGGGGGGGGTTACTTTTCTAAACCTTTTTCTTTCCCCTTTCTCTTCCCCCTTTTTCACTACGAGAGAAAGTGTGTGTGTGTGTGTGTGTGTGTGTGTGTGTGTGTGTGTGTGCGCGTGTGTGTGCGTGTGCGCGCGCGCATACCGTGTTTTTTGACGTGACGTGGCAGAGAAACAAAAATGAACCTCCGGGTTCAAACAATGTAAGGACTGTGGCAGAAAGATGCCCAGTTCTGATGGGCATCTTTCTTGCATTTATTGTCTGGTTGTCCCTCATCTGGAAGTTCAGCCTCCTCATAATATCTGTAAGGGCTTTAGCACCCAAACTCTTGCAGAGAGACATAATAAGTTAAATCTCAAAGGCTTATTGAAATGTCCTTTTGGTGAAGCTCTTTCAGAGGCAGAGACTTCAAAATCTCTAAAGTCTGAGACAAAAAAACGGAGTAATTCAGTACCGTCTTCCCCTAAGGTACATGACTCCAAATCTCAGAAATCCAACCGTTGAACTGAAGGCGAAACTTCCAAAAATGTCATTGCCTTCTGCTCCAGTACCGAAAGCAACAAAATCAGTATTGGTGTCATCTACCATTGATCTTACACAAACCACTTCAGCTTCCAACACGGCTTCGATGCCAACAACCGCTCGGGCACCAACAATTGTTACCTTTACTCATTCAGTTGCATTTTCTCTCTCTATTCAGCAGAATATGGTGCTGAAGGTCAGTGTTATAAGTACCTGCCAAACTAGATATCCCCCTTCAACAGACACCTTTTTGGGTCAGCAGCTGAGTCTCTTTGTGGAATGATCTGAATCTCCTTTGGGAATGTCAGCCCATTCCTTCAGGAGTCTATTGGAATTGGATGTAGTCAGATGAGTGGATCAGTTCTTGGCAGCCAGAGGCCTCCCTGCACCCTCTCCAATCTCCCTCACAAAGCCAGGCATAATCTCCCAGGACTCTTACATATATTCCTCCTTCAACCTCCCCCCAGGTCTTGGAGCCTATTGCTTTGATGCTTCTAGTGCCGACTGCTTGGGCACTGACAGTGGATCTCACCTCAGCTCCAGAATCTACTTTGTGGTCTTCGGCTCTTTCAGAACCGTCACACCCACAGGTCCGTGATTTGGCTGCTGGTTCCAGGATCCTTGGATTATCTCTGATTTTTTTCTACGGTGCCGTCTGTGGCTGTCGGTATCATGGTAGTTTCAAGTCCTCTCTTGGCTCCTACTCTGGCGGGCGGCTCGTCAGAGCGGGGTGTGACCCCATCCCTCTTTGGGCGGCCCTGCCTTCCAAATTATGGAGAGAGAGCTTTAGCCTCAACAGGCTCCCAGCTGGTTCCATCCCTGTCGGAGTGCCATATTTTTGTTCCCTCTAGTTCGCAGCTGCCACAATCTGGTACTTCTGGACAGTGGGCACAAGAGCAGCAAGCTACCCTAGTTCAGGGTCTCCCCTCTTCAGAGTCCTGCTCAGAACTTCACCCTGAGAAGCCACCCCATAAGAGATCATGCAAGAGGAAGCACCTGGATTCTCCAGAGGAATCAGTCACTGAAGATACAGATTATGATGAAGGGAAAGGGTCCCCATGGTCACCCCCTGAAGATGTCTCCTTTGGAAACATTCTGGAAATATTAAAATAGAGGGGTGCTTGGAAGTCCTCAAACCCATCCTGTGAGGAATGTTTTCTTGCAAGCTTTTCGTGCCCATCTATCTACTTCTTGGGTGACCCCGCCCTCTGACGAACTAATCAAGTTGATCATTCTGCATGCATGGAAGGATCCTGACACCATAGAGCCTATTCTCCGGAGACCGGACAAGATATTTCAGCCCCAGAGGATCAGCCCCATTTGTTTAAGGGTCTAGCAGTGGATGCCATGGTGGTGGCGACAGCCACCAAAAAGGAACTCACCAAAGAGAGTTTAACTGTCCACCCTCCAAACCGAATGTCCCAGATGATGGACAGATTCGGGAAGCAGGTCTTTGTTTCATCGACTTTTGGTATTCGGTCCTTGAACTTCTTTGCAGACTTTACTAGACTCCAAAGGGATCTGATAACTGAGCTTTCAGACACCCTTGCAAGAGCAGTGTCTGACGAGGTTTGAGATATGGTTGCCTCTCAGCTTGCCACCCTGGAGTCCCATCTCGAATTTGTCGATGTGGCTCATTGCATTTACAGCTGAAGAGACGTCTGGAGCAGCGGGTACAGACGTTGCTATTAGGCATCACACCTGGATGCGCTTGTGTGATTTTGCAGACTCCTTCAAGTCTTCTTTTGTCAATGCTGCTGTTGATGCTACCTCATTGTTTGGCCCAAAAATTAGAGACACGTTAGCCAGGTGTGAAAAGGACAGGAAGACCCTTTCTGCGGTGGGCATGTGTTTTTCCACTCCACAACGACCTTACTCCAGGAATCAGAGGAGTGGAAAAATGTGGTTCAGGAAGACCCAAGGGCCTTTTCAGCACATATGTGGCAAGTATTCCCCAGGGGGAGAGGGGGGATCTCTTCTGGAAGGTGCCCTTCCTGTGGCAGAGGAGGTCCGCGTAACCAGGGTTCCAGAGATTCCTTTTCTGGACAACCCTACCAGCACTTCTGAGCAGAGGCCTGATTGCTTACCTCTGGAAGCAGTCAGGGGAAGATTTTCTTTGCACCATTCAGCCTGGCTCACAGTAACATCAGATTCCTGGGTGCAGACAATAATTACCAGAGGTTACCACATTCCCTTCAGTCTTTTCCCCCAATCCCAAAGGAAAATCCCCAATGTTCCACCCAGTCAGAGGGATCTGGCAGCACTAGACATTCAAAAGCTGCTTCAAAAGGGAGTCGTTAAAGCAGTCTCACCAGACCGGATAGGATCTGGATTCTACTCAAGATTCTTTTTAGTGCCAAAAAAAGACAGGGAACAGGAGACCAGTCTTGGATCTCAGCCTATTGAACAAATTTGTGCAGCAGACAAAATTCTGGATGGTCACGGTTCAGTCTATCCCCCATTCTAGAGAAGGAAGATTGGATATGCTCTATAGATCTTCAGGATGCGTATTACCACTTGAAGATGGACAAGTGCTCCAGAAGATATCTCCACATCCGGCTAGGAGGCAGTCGTTACCAGTTCCAAGCACTGCCCTTCGGCCTCACCACAGCCCCCAGGGTGTTCACCAAATGCATGGCAGTCATAGCAGCTCATTTGAGACTACAGGGATTCTGTGTGTTTCCATATCTAGACAACTGGCTCCTCACTGCCCCCTCCAGGCATTTGCTGCTTTCTGCCATAGACATTGTTCTACATCTTGCCGAAACGATAGGCATTTCAGTCAACAGAGAAAAATCACAGCTGTCTCCCACACAGGATTTGGAATTTATCAGAGCGAGCCTGTGTGGCCTCCCTTCCTCATCACAGGTTGTTAAAGCAAAGATCGCAACTACAAATTCTCCTCCCCCAAGACAAAGTTCCTGCTCGTCTGGTACTACAACTTCTCAGATCCATGGCAGCAACAGTAACATTAGATACGCAAATTTAGTTACGCAACATTAGTTACGCAAATCTTGTAATGTACTACTAGGAATCTAGACATTTGTTTAATAGTCAATATATGAAGAACATCATATTATATAGACGCTTTGTTGATGATGTCCTCATTTTGTGGAAGGGAGAGCAGTCCAAACTGGAGGATTTAGTTAGATATTTGGAAACAACGACAGACTTCTTAAGGTTTACTCTGGATTACTCACTTAAAAAGATTGACTTCCTAGATATTTCTATCCAGAAAGATAGTAAAAACTCGCTTACTATTAAATTGTTTAGAAAACCATGTTGGAAAAATGCTATTCTACACTGCAATAGTATGCATCCTCGATTTATTTTTTCTAACATAATAAAAAAATCAGAGGAATAGGATTACCAGGTTATGTGCCCAGATACCTGAAAGAAATAAACAGCTTGTGACTCTAAATGAGTTATTTTTTGATAGAGGTTATCCACTCAGCCTTATAGAAGACCCTAATAATAGATGTCATTGTGATACTAAAGCTAGTTGGACATCTAATAAGGTCACACAGCGTTCATCTAGCAATAAAAGGAACATACTACCCTTTACTACTAGATACACGAATGACAATTGTAACATTGTAGAAATTATTAAAAGAAATTGGGATATCCTTACAATGGACAATGATTTGAGAGATCTAATAGGTTCGATACCACACTTCAGATATAGAAACAGCAAGAATCTGAAGAGATGGCTATGTACAGACAAGGTGATTAATAGACCCCTGATTAATACAGACACTAGGACTATGATGGGAACATGGCCATGTAAGAAATGCAGTATGTGTAAGTTTATCACCACAGAAAAAGAATTTATAGTACCTAATTTAAGTTATATACACAGGTTTGTACCATATGCTACGTGTAATACCACTAATTTAATTTATTTGGCTACATGCACCAAATGTCAAGCATATTATGTAGGGTTAACTTCTAGGAGGCTGAGGGACCGTGTATATAATCATGTTTATGAGATTAGAAAAATGACCTTAACCACTGCTCTAGCTAAACACATTAATCTACATCATGACCACAGTTTTAACTTTAGAGTCTTACAAACAATTAAATCCACTATGAGAGGTGGAGACAAGATGAATCTATTAGGAAGAATTGAGCTAGAATGGATCCTCAGGTTACGGGCACACTTAGAACCTGGATTGAATATTGCGATTCGCATCAAACCTGTATTGGAAGCACGTAGATAGCAATGAATTTTGGAGAAAAATGAACAGGTTAATGAATTGAATCTATTAGTTATTATAATTTTCTAGATATTTTATAAATATAATATTTGATTTATTGTTTACATATATATATATATATCTCAAGTGTAAGTATTATCTATTATAGAAATATTTATGAATTGCATTTGATATAGTAATCCATAATTATGATCAAATATTTCATTATTTAAATATATACATATTTAATATATTGTTTTTACATACATATGCATGTTTCAACATATAACATATGTTTGCATTATCTATAATGAGAAGGATATTCTGTTTTTCGTTTTATTTTATTTTAGCTAGATAGCTTAGAGATGTGTATTAACTATTTATACACATTTTTATGGTTTAGTAATAACACACTCTAGGTCATGTACATATTATATATTTTAATAATGTATTTATATCTGTACATAGTTATGATATCTTGATAGATATAATCTGTTTTAGGGATCAACGTGCTGATTTTTAGTATATGTGACAGTGTTAGATAATGAAAGCTAGACCTAACGCTTGTCTCTTTAAAATCAAGTAGATGATTAATCACTTAATTAGATAATGAAGTTAATTATACCATTTGTTAGTTCTTGAGCTAGTATATAAGCAAAGGTGATTTAACATTCTATTATAACCTGATGAAGCATACTTGGAGTATGTGAAAGCGCTCATTCTGATCCTGTTTCGTACAATAAAAGTTTTACTTTTATGCATCATGGTGGATTCCTTGGTTTTTACTAGATAACATTAGATGTTCTTCGTGTTTCACTGTTGCAGTCATCACACTTGGGTTATCCTGCCAGAGGTAGCCCTCAGTTGGCCCGAATACCAGAGGTTTAGTATTTCTGTGTCGGTTGCTGTTGCTCCAGGACTGACATCAGGTCGTCAGTGGTATAAAAACAGGCAGCCGATGCCATTACATCAGTCTTTCTTGCCGAGGAGCCCGAAGCAGGAGCAGTTTGCACGAGTGCCGGCCGGCTGCTACCGGAGTTTTCATTTCTGAAATTGAAGTTGAAGTCTTCTGAAACTTTATACCCCACTGGGGATCCTTTTTTCTTGCTCTAACCGATGTCAGAAAAAGTTAACAATTGTCTCGCCTGTGGAAAGCAAATACCACACCAAGATTTCCATTCTTACTGCGTCACCTGTTTAGACCCAGACCACGATGTCCCTCGCTGCCAGTTTTGTGGTTTGTTCAACGCCTGAACTATTCGTCGTTGGGCCCTTATTGTATCTAAATACTTTCGCTCTCGATCCATGGCAGCAACAATAACATTAGATCCCCTGGTGAGGTATCACGAGGCTGCTTCAGTGGCTCTTGGCATCACAACAGTCACTTCTAACACACCCGCTGTCCCATCCAGTCTTTATAAAAAATCGCTGCAAAAAGGATTTATCTTGGTGGATGAAGCCAGAAGAAAATTTATGGAGTCGTCCTTTTTCCCTTTCTCAGCCCAAGGCCATAGTGACCATGGACGCTTCCCAGATAGGGTGCGGGGGTATGTTTCTGGTACACACAGTCCAAGGCACTTGGTCCCCACAAGAGGCCAATTTGCACATCAACGTCCCAGAACTGAGAGCAGTTCTTTTAGCGTTGCAAGAATTTTAGTCTGCCCTTCCTTCAGGGACAGTTGCTATCCAGTCAGACAACATGTCCATAGTCTGCTATATCAATAAACAGGGAGGAACCAGATCCTACTCCCTATGTCAGGAAGCCCTAAGAGTTTGGCAATGGGTAGTCACCTCCAACCGCTTTCTAATAGCAAGGCATATCCCTGGGAACTCCAACGTGATTGCGGACAAACTGAGCAGGTGTATCCTTCTACCTCATGAGTGGTCTCTTAATCCTAACATAGCGACAAAGATCTTATGACAGTAGGGTCAGCCTTGTTGCGATCTGTCCATCTCTTCCATAAACCACAAATGAAGTAGCTACTTTGCCCTAATTCTCCCTCGCTGGGGTCTCCGAGAGATGCACTTCTTCACGATTGCCCCCCCCCCCAGACTTCTGTATGCCTTTCCCCCAATTACACTAATTCCCCAGTTTCTGAAGAAAGCCCAACGGTTGATAAGCAAAGCGATTCTCATTGCACCTTACTGACCCCGTCAAGTCTGGTGTCCCTTTCTTTGGTCTCACCTCTTTCACCGTCCATGAACTCTGGATCCAACTCCAGACCTGCTTTTTCACCTTCAGGGCTTGGTGCATCCCAACCTTCAACAGCTTAAGCTGACGGCTTGGTTTCTCCAATTCCAGTAATTGCAAGAAAGATCACCTTGTTCTCCGCAGTACGGAAGATACTTCTGGCTTCACATAAGCCATCCACCAGAAAAATTTACTTAAACAAATGGAAAAGATTCTCTATTTGGATGTGTACAAACAGCATCGATCCATTCTCAGTGCCAGTTGATAAAAGTTCTGGAATACTTAGCCACCTTATTTCAGTTGGGAGCCTCAACTTCTAAAAATTAAGGTTCATGTAGCTGCCATTTTGAATTTTCACAACGGTTTTGATGATCATTCATTGATGTCTCATCGCTTGTGCAAAGTTTTTCTTAAAGACACTCAGCATTTAAAACCCCCTTTCAAGGCTCCAATGGCGCCTTGGGGCTTGGCCTTAGTTTTACAATGCCTAGTTCGTCACCCCTTCTAGCCAGCAGCCATTTGTGGCCTCAAGTTTTTATCTTGGAAGACCCTCTTCCTAGCAGCTATCACGTCTGCTAGGAGAATTTCAGATTTACAGGCTTTGTGTGTGACTCATTCTTATGTAATCTTCCATAAATAAAGAGTATCATTCAGAACCAACCCCTCCTTCCTTCCAAAAGTTGTATCAGAGTCCAATATCAGCCAGATCTTAGACTTACTAGTCTTCTTTCCAAATTTGTCAAACAAAGGGGAGTACTGCTTGTATATGTTGGACGACCACAGACAATTATGTTTTTACTTGAACAGAACAAAATGCTCTAGAAAATCAAACCAACTATTTCTGTTCTTTTCAGGTACCAGATTGGGCAAACTGGTATCACAGGTCACTTTGTCAAAATGCTTAAGAGACTGCTGTACCTTTATATACAACCAGAATAAACTCAAACTACCAACAAAAGTTAGAGCTCATTCTACAAGATCTGTTTCCACTTCAACGGTCTTCCATTCCAGAGCTATGGAAAACATATGCGCAGCTGCAACTTGGGCTACTCCATGTAACTTTATCACTCATTACAAATTAGACATGGTCTCCAGGGGAAGAACATCCTTTGGCTTTATTGTGCTCAAGAATATTCTTCCTTAGGGCTGCCTAGGATCTAAAGTAGCTGGGGACTTTGTCCCATCAGTCAAGAATAAAGGAAAATTGACAACATCTAATAAAGGAGTTCTTACCATAAAGTTCCTTCTGTGTTGTCGATCTTCATTCATTCTTGACATCCCACCATAACGTTCCATCTGTGTTGTCGATCTTCATTCATTCTTGACATCCCACCCTCCTGTCCCCTCCGAGACACTCCTGGAGGCTCGGAACTAGTCCTGGGGTTTTTTTGTCATAGAATTGTTCCTCAGACAGAGCTTCCATTTTTCTTAGTGGTGGGCAAACTCGATCTGAGGTAATGGGAAGAGAGGCAGTATGGGTAGAGCCTTAGCTCGAGAGTTTTTGGCTGGAGCGAGCTTTGCATAACGGCCGAGTTGGTTCTGAGAGTTCGGAACCAAACCCATCAGTCAACAATGAATGAAGATCGACGCAGATGGAACGTTATGGTAAGAACATAACTTTTTTTTCCCACCCATTCCCATCCGCCACTGTAATTATAGACACGTCTGTTGTGGGATAGGAGCATTATCAGAACAGGAAGACCCAGGGTATGAGGACTCAGCATTGCAGGCATTTCAGAACTAGCTCCTCCAGGGTGTGATTGCCATACACTTTGACACTGTGGCAGTAGAATGGTGGTATATAAATGGACAAGGCGGTAAAAGACTTTATCCCTTCTGCAGAGAAGTCATAAGGGTATGGGAATGGGCGTTAAAGTCACACTGCTTTCCTGTAGCAATTGGGGACATATAGTGTGATGGCAGACAAAGTAAGTAGAGAGATACTGCTATCTCACGAATGGTCTTTGAGCAAGAAAACAGCTTGAAACATTTTTCAGAGGTAGGGCAGACCCTGCTGTGATCGTTTTGCTTTACTCCTTAGCACCAAATGCAGAGATTCTTTCAGTATTGTTCCTAGACTACAAGAGATGCATTTGCATAAGATTGGGCCCCAGGTCTCCTTTATGATTTTCCAGCCTTTCTCCTCATAACTGTATTCATTCAAAAAGCTAAGGTGTGCAAACTGAAGGTCATTCTCATTACCTAGTTTTGGTCCCACCAGATATGGCTGTCCGTGTTGTTGCCTCGTCTGAAGAGAAGACTCCTTGTCCTCCCCCAGCAGCACGCCAATCCGCTGTTTCATCTGGCCAGGTTACCTCTGTATGACATCCATTCCCTTCATTTCACCACATGGTTACTAAGTAGAGTAATGTCTAGGGATACAGCCTTTCCTGAAGAGGTGGTCAGTTTGATCTCTACCTCAGAGAAAACAGCTTGCAGAAGATATATAGAGACATGTGGAAAAGTTTACCTTGTAGGATTTAGATTGAGGCATTGACCCTATGTCAGCTTCTGTTCTGAAGTTCCCACCTTTTTCGCTCATATTTTTCAGGAAGGAGCCAGATAGTTTACGATCAAGGTCCATTTACCGTCTTATTTCATCCTTTTTTATGGGTTTCCATTATCTTACCTTGCATCTTAAAAGACATACAAGGCCTTTTTGAAAGGAGTACTTTTCTTCAGACCTCTGTTGGCCAAACTGGATCCCTTGTGGAATTTAAATTTTGTACTAGGGAAACTAATGAAACCTGCCTTTGAACCTGCTGAATCTATTGATTTAAAATTCCTGAGATGGAAAACTACCCTTCTGGTAGCCTTTACCTTTCCAAAAAGAGTATCAGTGATTCACACATTATCCTGTCAATATCCATATTTTATTTTATTTATTTATCCTTTGTTAACCAGGTTAGTTTCACTAGGCTATTGGCCTCTTTTTAGGGAAGACCCAAGTTGGTATTTAATGCTACTAGGGGAAATTTGGGCAGGGCATTGGCGAACATCACCTAATCATTATGGCACTCACGGTACATACATCCGGGTGCATGAGAATGTTCCATTTCTGGCACAGTGGCATTTGGGAGGACAGTGCGCTGTATGGCAGCTAAAGAGATGGGAACTGAGGTGAATGCCGACTCCATGGAGATTTATGAAAAGTGTTTGGAGATATGTGAGAAGAAAAGAAATGACAAGACGTTGGGGGGAATATGGAGTTGTTCAAAAGAAATATGTTCGGTGGTACGAGAGGAGAGGAGCAGTCGCAAGAAGATGTTGTGATTACAACCCTCCAGTCGGGAAAGTTATGGGATGATTTATTGAGGGACTTAATAGAGGAAAATGAACCAGGGACTGGAAAAGATTTGTAGTGGGGAGAGATCATGGAGAAGATTCATAGAGAAGGGATGGAAGAGATAAATAAGAAAAAGTTCGCCAAAACAGTAAAGGACAAGAGCAAAGGAAAAAGAGAGTGTAAGAACATGGAAGAAACAGACAAAAAAGCATGTTGTGCATATACTGAGTAGGGAAGAGAAGGAGATGGATAGCTATGAAATATAGGACACAGTGATTAAGTGGTAAGAGCATTTATTTTGATAAAAGAGACATAGTGTGACATTGTTTTGAGATTGCTGCAAGGCTAGAACATTTTTTGGGGGAATGTGATAAAAGAAAAGACATGTATCCATAGAATAATTATATTAAGACTTTCTATTGTGAAACACAAAAGAAAGTGCATATACAGTTTTGAATAGAGACTGACAGAGAAACTGTAAAAAAATGATCTGATGTCAATTTTCATTCATTCTGCAACAACTGGGTTTGAATCCAATCCTCGAATCTGACTTGAACGTTTTTTACAGCTTGTGGCCCCTTCAACTTTCAAGCTCCTCCCTTACCCATAATGCTGTATCTCTTAACATACTTCAGATCTCTTTTGCCTCCTTCACATATGGACGTGGTCTCTGTGAGCTCTCGAGAGTTGGTTAAGTTAGTCAGCTAAGTGAATTATTTAATTACTTTTTATAGTTATTTACTCACTTTCTTTGTGTGTGTGTATATATGTGTGTGTGTGTGTGTGTGTGTGTGTGTGTGTGTGTGTGTGTGTGTGTGTGTATATATGTGTGTGTGTGTGTGTGTGTGTATGTGTGTATATATATATGTGTATATATATATATATATATATATATATATATATATATATATATATAGTTTCTTCCTGTCTATGCTGATTTACTGTATTATTTCTAAATATCATTGTTGGTATTTATCTCTTGCCTTCTTTCTACCATTGTAGGTAGGTTTTCCTCTGACTATCCAAAAAAATTCCTTTTTTTCTTTTCTTTATATAGATTTATAGTGTTAAAATGCCCAAAAAGCTTTCAGGCTTTAAAAAAATGTAAACAGTGCAGGCACAAAATTCCTTTGTTTGATACGCACAATCTATGCATTTATTGTTTAGGTCCTGATTATTTAAAAATTGACTCTGACATCTGCAAGTCTTTTAACTCTCAAGTGATTGTAGGTCGCGAGAATAAGTTAATTCTGAAAAGTCTACTTCCTACGCCCTTTTCGGAGTCACTATCCGGGGCTCAATCCCTCAAACATGACCAGAAAGAGCACAGGAAAAGGCCATTGGATCCATCTGGATCTTCTACTCCAGCCTCAGTTCCAACAATGGAGCCCGCTTGAAAGCTTTCAAAAAAGTCAGATCCGAAGTCTAAATCTTTGGATCAGTTGGTATCGGATCTCAGATCTGTTTTCTCGGATCCAGCAGCTTCAGATCCAGAACACCTACCCCAAACAAGATATGCATCATCTTTGGATCCTGTACCTTCCAAAGTGCCATCCCCCTTTTTGGAGAGATGCTGACATTCCAGGTCCCCCTCAGTAGTCTCATCTTCTCATTTTTCCAGGAGCGTGACAGAAGCTGACATGGATAGGATGATGAGGAAGTCTCTGTCGGCACAGATTCAGATGGGAGTTCTCCCTGTTCCTACCCCTTCAGGTCAGGAAGCCTTTACCAGTTTGTTAAACCCAAAAACACTAATTTATTGTATCCTGATATTATCCCCAGTGGCTTCCTAAATAGCCTAAATCATGACTAGCAGGACCACTTCAGCCACTCTTCAACTACAAGCTCAAGACAGGTTATGTGTCAGGTGAATGGAGGGCCGCAGTGGTCACCCCTCTTCATAAGGGGGGACATTCATCTGACCCAGGGGAACTACAGACCCATCAGTCTCACAAGTCTGATATGCAAAACCATGGAGCAAATGATCAACAAGGACACTGGCAGCCTACAACTCTGGATCCATCCCAGTGTGGCTTTGTTAAGGAAAGGTCTTGCCTACTCAACCTAGACTTCTTTGAGAGGGTTACCAAAGCTATGGATGAGGGGAAAATGGTGCATACTGCCTACCTTGACCTGGCCAATGCATTCTCTATAATACCCCACTTAGGTATTGCTAACAGACTCTCAGAACTAGGCATAAATAACTAGATAACTTGCTGGATTGCTGGCTGGCTCACAGATAGAACCTAAGAAGTCAGAATTGATGAGACCACTTCCACCAGGAGACCATTCACAAATGGAGTACTATAGGGATCTGTGTTGGGTCTACTCCTGATTGGCATTTACTTCTGTGAAGTAAACGCCAGTGTCAGAGGCCTATGGTTGACCAAGTTCATATATGACTGTAAATTGGTATTTATCTTAGATTCCCCCCACAACAGCAACAACCTACAAGAGGATCTGACCCAAACAGATCACTGGTGCCAAAGCCATGGATTAAAACTCAATGCAAAGAAATGCATTATAGTTCCCTTTGAGAAATCATCCACCCAAGCTAATTAGTCCATCGATAAAACACCCCTAAGGGTTGACCCAATAGTTAGGAATCTGGGAACATATGTAGATGGAAATCTGACCTTCAACTGACATGTAGGCAAGACAGTAAGAAAATCATTCTTTGTTGCCCAACTCATAAGCAAGGCTATGTCATCCAAGTTCAAGACAGTTATAGTGCTACTTTATTCAGCCCTTATCAGACCCATCATTGAGTACAGTGCCCCTTTTGGCATGGAGGGTTACCACCTTTTTGAATGTCAAAAACTGGGCATTTTTTTATGGCAACATATTATTTTGCAGGACATGCCATATCCACACTCAGTGCAAAGGACTAGAAATCAAGTTTTGTCAAAATAAAATCTCTGCCTTGTAGTATTTGAGTTGGTTTTGCTATTTCACTTAACTTTAGGGCATTACATGTACAAAATAACTGTTTTATGCAACTATTAAAGGAAATGTAGGAAAAAATTTTTTGTCCTAAAAGCTCAGGATTTGCCATTTTTCACGTTTTTTTTCCACAGGATGCAATGACCCAAAGAGAGACTGTCCCAGTTAAGGAGGGACAGTTGGTATTCGTATTAGCATGTACCTAACTAGGCACTTGCAACAGCTGATACACTCTCAAAGGTTCCTCACCAGGAGAATCCAAGGTTTGAATACCCTGTTCCACATAGATCGACTTAAGACCCTGTCTCTGTACGCAGTCTCAGGTTACTGAGATGCAGTTTATACCTAGCATATAATGCATTCTCAGATCCAGCTCTGACAGATTTCTCGAACATCTGCAGAACAAACAGCACTAGAATCACTATATACAAGTACCTGAACTTTGCCTGCAACATAAATAGAACATCATGCAGACAGATATGTGTCTCAAAGGATCCCCACGCTATGGAATAAGCTTCCCATCTAAGTGAAGCAGGGTTCAGTCCTGACCCTGTTCAAAAGAAACCTGGTCGTTGGGTACGAAATTGCAAGTTCACCTCAGTGAGGCTGCCATGTCTCTGATGGACAGAGGTCGACAGTAAGCAAATGAATCCCCAGCTAACATAATCCCTTACACATACACATATCTCTTAACTTCTTAGCATATGAAATATGGACAAATTCACAAATAATGGGGGGTAAAGACCCAAAAATAGGGGCGCTTTTTAAATATTGCTCTTATAAACTTAGAAAGTTGATAGACAAAACAGGTTTTATATTAACATAAATTTTTCTGAAGGATATGATGTTTGAAACTCAAATGCCTGCCATTATTTTCTGACTTATGTCCTCAGTGATTTGCCTGAAAACCACAATTATATGAGAAACAGGCCAAAAATATGAGGCATAAATCTAGACATTCTGCAAAAATCAGGACAGTTGAGAGCTATGCCGCCACATACCCATTGCTACCTCTTTATCAACATACTCCACCATTGTAGGCATTGAAGAAACCTGGGGACAAAACTGAGTTGGGTTGCACTGCTAGGCTTATAAATACCCTTGTGGTCATTAGCATAGTATAAACCTATGAACCTATATAATACAGCAGATCCATGCTGAAAAGTGAATAACTTTACAGGGCCCTGTGTAGACAAACACAGGGCACACTAAATGCAGACAGCTTTTTAGTTAATGCTTTTTAGCCTGCTCCTTATATTTATCATTTCTAGGCTTATGTGACTGGAGCAACCAGTCATGTATTATATGTTTTATCATCAGTGTGAATATTCCAGAAGCAGTTATACATTTGCACTAATTAGTGGGGAAAGAAAGGTAAGTTTTGTTTATTGGTGTATGAGGAAATAAGTAACAGAAACAACCCACAGATGATCTTGTGGCATAGAAGGTGAGGGTCTAAGGATCATCCTTAAATTGCTTATGTCTTGTTTGTATGCCATTTCCATAGCCCCCAGACATCTACTCATGGTGAGGAAAATAGACATGGATACAGAATTTTGTTCTTAACCAACATGTACTTCAGTTTTTCTTTGTGTTGATAAAATGTAAATGCACTGTAAAATGATGGCCAACTCAGTGATTTCTGTTTCTGTGACAAAGGATGTAATGAGGAATTCTGAGCGCCACATCTCCATGACAGGACTACCTCCCATACCACAGGCTTCACCACCACGTCTTTACCCTGACATCAACAGTGTACGTTGGGCAGAGCAAGATGAAGTTGATGCAGAAGAGCTTCCAGGATATTTCTTTCCAGCTGAGGTGGATGATAAAGGTACGTGTGGAACAAAGTCAGACAGTTTGAGGTTAATATCTTGTAAATTGTAGAGCTATATTCTTCTGTTTACAACAACCATTTCTTTATTCCTCCCAAGATGAAATTCAGTTAAAGTGCATATATGCTGCACTCCCACATTGAAGTAGTTCACTTCATGGCCACAGATCAACAATGTACACTTATAATGTATCTTTATGTACTATGGCTTCTGTATTCTGCAGGGTTCATTTGGCAGCTCAGAATGCTTTGCTTTATGACCTTATGTATGCCAGTTATTGCCCCTTTCCCTATGGATTACCCGCCATAGGAGCATCCTGTAATTTTTATGTCAATACACATAACTCTTGTAATCCAAGGCCCAGTGAACAACACTGGAAAAGCAAGAATTTGTGTGTGTGTGTGTGTGTGTGTGTGTGTGTGTGTGTGTGTGTGTGTGTGTGTGTGTGTGTGTGTGTGTGTGTGTTGGAGAGGTTGCAGATAGGTGAGTTTTGTGAAGGAGATGTGCAAGGATCTACAGTAAGGTGGATTTTGTAGCTATCTGAATAGTTACCAACTTTTGTCATTTTTATTCTTTTGCCAGTTAATCCATGGTTTGTCTCTGTCTTTCATAAGTAGTTTACATTGGTTGGTTAGCGATGGGGTATGGCTGTTTTTAATTCTTTTTGTGCACTGTGGGGATAAAGTGTTAATAATATTTAGAAATGCTGCACTGAAGTATTCAACTGCATCATTTAAGGGGATTTTTTTAGGATGGACCAGCTAGCTGCTTTCAAAGCTTCAGTGAAAGACTCCTTGGAGAATTTCGAGAGGTTACATGTAGTTTTGAGCTTACTGCGGTGGTGGTGCTGCGGTAGCGTTGTCGGCTCACAGTTAGACGTTGCCCGTTCGATTCTCAGTTAGAGCGTCTTCTGTGTGGCGACATGCGTGAATGGGCGTTCCTTCGTTGAAGGTTGTGCGTTAGGCCCGGCAAGCCAGCACGTAAAAATCTACTGCCAATCATTAGCGGACCGGAGTTCCGCTGTGGCGACCCCTAACCGGGAAAAGCCAAAAGACACAAACAAACATGTAGTTTTGAGCTTATGTTCCTTTGTTAGTTGTGTAATACTCCTGTGGGTATAAGGTGGCAGGGGGGGTCACATAATGTATCAGGGAAGGAACCTGATAAGGTAAAATTAAATGGGTCGGTAACCAGAATCCAGTCCTGGATATATTTTTGGGAGTTATTTTTGCCATATCTTGTTGGTGTATTAATAGGTTGAGTGAATCCAAAGAGGTTCATGTTGTTGATTACTGAATTTGCGGATAAAGACTGCCAGTCAATGTTTACATCACCCAGGAGGATAATTTCCTTTGTGATTGTATTTTGCTCTCCAGGATAGTATGTTTTCAGGTATTGAAATGTTCTGTCCTGGAGGAATATATAGCACAGCAATGCATATACCCTTGGCTCTTTTAAGTTTTAGGAATAAGATTAGGATTTATGCTTTTCCAAAATTTGGGATTTTGCCTGTATAGGGGTTAGTGTGAGCATGTTTGGGACAATTATAGATATTCCACTTGTTTTTCTATGCATTCTATTAAGCCTAATAATATTATAACCAGGGAATAGTATTTCAGCATTTTTATTTCAGGCTTTAGTCATGTCTGTGCTGTGGCTGGGTCAACCAGGCATGAAAATATGTGATTTTGTTGCCTATACTTATAATGTTTAGAGTGACTATTTGTAAACTTCTGCAGTGTATTCTTTGGTTTGTAGTTTGATTGGGACCTGGGTTTGGATGGATATCACGGCAATGATGTAATGCTGGAGAAAGAAGGTTTGTTTATTGTAGCATTCTTAGCAGAGATGGGTAGAAGTATTACCTTGACATTGGGAGTGACATTTTCTTTATAAACATTTCAGAATGTGGCACTTTCAAAGCAGCAAAAAGTTAAAAATATGGAAGGAGAGTAAACAGCAGCAATAAGATCAGCAAGCGCAAGATATGCAAAGGAGAAAGCAAACTAATCAATGCAAAAGGAGCAGCACCAAAGAGATGTGAAGAGAAATACAGGCAAAGACATCCGGATAGGGACAACTGTACAATACAAAAAATAAGAAAACAAAGAGTAAAGGTAGGAAAGAGGAATAGTAATGGAGAAGTTAAAGAACAGAAACTGAGGTTGTGGATTACCTGCAAAGTGGAGGACTTAGTGTAGAAAATTTAACTCAGATAACAACACATCAGGATAGAGCAATGGACACCCAAATTAAGGAGGAACCAGTGGAGTGGAAAGCATCTAATCAGTTGACATATGAAGATACTTTGGAACCTCCTATAAGAAACCAGTACAACCATTCAGTTGGAGCTGTATAGCAAGGGAAAGAACAGGAAACTGTGGCAACTTGACACAGTCAGTGTCGTGGAGTGATAGGCCAATGAGTTCCCATATGAAAGGGCAATGGATGACACAAGGTGAAACTGAAGAGAATGTGGCTCATGAAGATGCTCTGGAACTTTCTATAGAATACATGCAGGAAATTGAGAACAAAGAATGTGCCCTCAGTTTTGAATAAAGTGATCTAAGAGAAGAACTCCTTGATTTAATAGAGATGGGTAGACATATTAAGATCAATGAAAGAAATAGACTGCAGAAGGTCAATAAAACCCAGAAAGTTAGAAGTTTGATAAAACAAATGAACACAGTAATTAGGACTGTCTGTAGAGATTCATGTGATATAACAGAAATAAATAGGATACATTACTGTGCAACCAAATTAAAAACAGATAAAGTTCTACAGAAGAACACAGGGCAGTAAGGGAAAGGATGGGGAGAAATCAAATGCTGTCATGGAAGTATCGAATAGAGAAAAAGATAAAGCAGTTAAGACAAGAAGTGCCACTGTTAGAAGAGTATAGAAGAGGGAACAGATTTAGAAAAATACTCAGAAAAGTAGACGTGATAAAACCAGTGCGCAGTATTATAACGAATCGGGATTTATTCACTATCACAAATAGTAAACTAAAAATATCAGTACAGACAGGAAAAACCTAGAAGAAAACACAAATAAATATCAAGGAAAAGTACAAAGTAAGCAATTCATTGATGACCCAAAAAAGTTTTATAGAGAATTAGGGAACAAGGTAAAATGAATTGAAAGACCACCAAAAAAAGAAGAAATAGATTTTTTTTTCAGAAATATTTATGAAGATCCTGTGGAACATAACAAAGATGCTAAATGGATAGACGTAAAAGAAAGAACAGAAATTTCAAATGTGCGGGATATGAAATGTGATGAAGTAACAGCCAGAGACATTGAAACAAAGTTAAGAAAAGCCTGTAATTGGAAAACCCCAGGCCTAGATGCAGTACCTAACTTCTGGCTGAAACCATTAACAATTACCTGTTTATATGCACACCCCGAGCAGACACCAGCCTGGCTAGCAACAGGAAAAACAATGCTCCTGCTTAAGAGTGAACCTGCAGAGTACCATAAAAACTATAGACCAATAGCTTGCTTTCCGACGTCATATAAACTATACACTGGAATTGATGCCCACAGAGTTTATAGTCATTTAAAAGAAAACTCAATTATGGCAGTAGAACAAAAGGGTAATAAAAGAAAGTCATATGGAACAAAGGATCATTTGTTAAAGTCATAGTTGAGAACTGTAAAAAGGGGAAGAATCTTAAGTATGGAATGGATAGATTACAGTAAAGCATTTGACATTATCCCACTTTAATGGATAAAAGAGTGCTTAAAAATATACAAGATACACCCTACACTGATAAACTACATCACAGCGACCATGGAACAGTGTTAAACCACTTTGCAGTTAAACCTTGATAAAGGACAAATTATTATTCCAGGGATAAAAATTCAAAGGGGTGTATTCCAGGTGACTCTCTGTCACTGCTGCTCATTTGTCTTTCCCATAACCCATTAAGTTGTCTGCTTAACAGATTAGGTCATGGCTATAATTTGGCTCCCAGAAAGCAACAAAGTATAAAGGCTTCTCATGTTCTCTTTGTAGATGATTTAAAACTGTATAGCTCATCAGATGAGGAACTGAAAGCACAACTGCAAGTAGTCAGAACTTTTTCAGATGATATAAGAATGTCATTTGGTCTTGATAAATGTGCAAAAACAACCTTTACAGCAGGAAAGCTGCACCACCAAGAAAACATTACTTTGGGACAATAATGTGATATAAAAGATCTTGAGTAAGAGTGAGCATATAAAGATTTGGGAATTGATGAAGGATCAACAATAAAACATAAACAAATGTGAATAAAAGTAAGTAATATTTTAGAAGACTTAAATTAATCCTGAAAACAGCATTCACATCTAGGAATAAAGTTCAAGCCATAAACCAATTTGCTTTTCCTGTCCTAATTTACAGTTTTGGAGTGACTGGCCCCAAAAGGTGTTTGATAGATTAGACAGGAAAACAAGAAGGATGTTTCATAGTCATCAAATGATTCATAAAAATCAGTGCATACCAAGATTATATATTCCCTGTTCTGAAGGAGGTATGTGCCTCCTTGAAATTGTGTTGTGGTTTCTTTAAGAATTTAATTGATTAATAGGTTGTACTATATTAAGATTGATGCATTTTGCAGCATTTGTTCTGATGAAGTCTCATTTGGCTGATTGTAGGGGCGAAAGCGCTTAACTAAGTGTATTTTCTATGTGATTTTTTTAATATTAAAGTGTGCTTTTTCCATCAAAGCTCAACTATTTGCTACTTGGATACAGTGTTTTCACTACTGGTTATTGCTATTTGTTGCCAGCAATTCTCTCAGGATGGCTGTTTTTACTTGATTAGTTCTGGGTGTCAGCCATTCTTGTGATACACTGCCTTTGTTGTTTTGATTACCATACCAGTTATAGCATTGAATTTCTGAGTCCCTTATTTTTTTGCCAGTGGTTCTAAACATAACGCAAGTAAAGGGGAAAGAGGACACCCCTGCCTGCTTCTGCTGTTCAAAGAAAACATATCACAGAGAGGAACCCCCCCACACAACTACACACAGACACTCACATGCACACACACACACTTTAATTTTCACCTTTGACCCCTCATATATTCTCCTACTTAACCTTATTTTTGTCAGAGAATGCTATTGCTTCCATTGCCGTGCTCATAAAACCCCAGCTTACTATGTTTAATGTTTTCTGTATATTAAGACCTACCAACAACAGTAGTATTTTCTTACATTCTGCTTCCATCCGGATCATCTAGTAATATTGTGAGATGTTTGCCTTCCCTCCACAAAACCTCACTGATCCATATTTATCAATTTAGGCATCACATTTGCCATTCTTTTAGCCATTATAGACATAATACATTATTATCATGGTTTAGAATCGAAATGGACCTATATGAGGTTGGATCTGAAGGATCTTTACCATTTTTAGGTATTACAGCCACTGCGGATTTCTTCCAGGATGTTGATGTTTCTCCTCCTTTTAAAGTCCTGTTAAACAAAACCTTGCACATCTTTAGCACTTTCTTCACTCCTAGTTTCCAGACGTCCACAGGAATGCCATCCATTCCTAGAGGCTTTCTTACAGATTGGTTATACATCACCATTTTTATTTCTTCTTCTCCAATTACAACTGTTCATAATTGAGCCTCATCTGCCTCTAACCTTGGTATACTTAATTCTTCCATAAACATTATCATTTGTATTTCTTCTTGATTTCAACAGGTATTTTCAGTCTCACGATCCTCAGTATTGTCAACCCACAATTCAGAGACAATGTAGATGAAACCTTCAGAGTTGGTGGATATCCCCTTGGAGTTGACAAAGCCATCTACTCTCAGCCTTCAACATCCCTCATTTTCTGTGCCCTGGACTTGTCATCCATGCATCATATGGACAGAGGAGTGGGAATCTTCTGCAAACACAAAGCAGAGATGTCTGACTCTGATTCCTTCTCTGTATACTTGGACGGGATTCCGCTGACTGTCCTATGGTAGAGGATGTGTACTTGGAAGCACCTGGACTCGCTATGGAGTCCGCCACCCTGGATACAGATCTGGAAGAGGACCTGATGACCCCAGGTTGGAGAAGATTTTAGAATTAATGAAGGGAGGTTCTTGGCCAACTGAGCGAGTCTCCCCAGATGAGAAAACTCTGGAAGCTTTTTGCTGTATCCAACTGATAATTTGGTGACCCCCCCCCCCCCCCCCCCCACCATAGTATGCATAGTTTCACTTTTCTTGCAGAGGGCTTAGCAAGTATTATACGCATGACACCTTATCCAAGGAGACTTTAAAAGATCTTTTGCCCCCCCCCCCACCTCCAAGGACTGTGAATGCTCGAGTAAGGACCTGTAAACTAACCACGTGTCCACCAACAATTAAAGTAGAAACGTAAGCAAATTAAACTCTCCAAAGTGGGGGGCTTTGCCCCCCCCCCCCCAATTAAATATACCAACTCTTGATATTGCACTACAGTGGAGAAAAGGGTAAAGTTCACTATGATGGCCAAGTGGTTAGTTTCCTGGAGGGAAAATACGATGTTCTGGGAGTTCGTTATTTTACATTTTTGGCAATGTGGTTTTGATCATCTGCAAGTCGACGAAATGGTAATTCAACTATTTAAATTAGACCTGTATACATTTATATATGTGTGTATATCTATATCTGTGTATGTATATATATATATATATATATATATATATATATATATATATATATATATATAAACTTAAGAGACCTCAGAGATTTCTAACTAAGAAAATTTAGGGTCTCTTGCACATGTCTTATACAGACAGACTGAAATCGCTGTCACTGTATTCAGTAGCGTATAGACTACTTAGAGGTGACTTTTGTCTGGTTTACAGGTCTATCTCTAACCCAAATCTAATGGAAATGCTGCACATCTGTAAGTCAAATGGGACTAGAGTCACCTATACCAGGGACCTCAGTCTAGCCTGTGACATAAACAGGACCTGCTGGAGAGACAGATACATCTCTTATAGGTTCCCACTCCTCTGGAATAGGCTTCCAATCCATATCAAGCAGAGCGTCTCCATGACCCAGTTTAAATGCAGCCTGAATGACTGGATGGGAAACCATAAATTTCTGCCGGGGTTTGACCCGGCTTCTCTGCTGGACATGAATGGTCCTTGCTAGAAAAACCTTGGGCATAGCCACTATCTCTCATCTAGTATTATATTGGGATTTAATGGCTAGGCTTGTAAAGACCCCTGGATCAATAGCCTAGTAACAATCCTATGAACATATATATATATATATATATATATAAGTGTCAGACACAATCAAAAGACATATTTTCAAACAGTAAATGATTGAAGAAAAATGTTCGAACATCAACTGATCAAAGATGAAGGAAAACAGAGGAAACGCCTTCACCCTCCACATCCCCTGCTGATTGTATATACCGTCTCTGAGATTGCAATACAGGATGGAAGGGATAAAATCCCCGATCCCCACTGCACTGTACTGCACTCTTGCTATAGGTAATGGCATCATTCTTCTGTCCCTTTGACTGATTGTGCCAGCATTCCAAACGTTTGATATTCTGAACATTAGACCAACTAGCTGCTTCCCTTATATATAGAGAGATATCACTGTTAAGCATATGGTGAGATCTTTCTTTACTGCTGAGTAAGCCTGTCTGTAGGGAATATTCCAGCAGCTTCTGAATGAAGAAAGTCCCACAGAAGCTATACTGCCCTATACACAGCCTAAAATGAAAGAGGAAGAAGAACCCACCCTAGAAGAAGTAAGAACATCATAATGAAGATGAAGTCGGAAAGCACCAAGGTCAGATGATGTCATTCCAGATATGATCAAGATGTTGGGTGAATTAAGGAGAAATATCTCTTGAGGGTACTGACAGTGGACAACAATGAAAGGTGTATCCCAGCTGAGCTCACTGCTGCTCATACTATTGAAGGACTACATTAACAGTTCGGAGGGACAGATTAACAAAGCTGCTCTATGCAGGTGATGTGGCAGACTCTGAACAGGAAGCTCAGAAAATGATAGGGGAATGGAGTGCAAAACTGAAGGCACATGGAATGAAATTGAGTACAGACAAGACAGTTGTCATGGCAGCAAATGAGGGAATCGGAATAAGCTGAAAATTGAGATAGAGGAAAAAACAGTGGCACAGATCAAATGTTTCAAGTATTTGGGCGAGGATGGCTGAAGGGAAGAAAAACCTATATGACTCAGGTCAAAGCAAGAATCAGAGGGGCTACAACCAGCTGCCACAGAATTTCAGAGGTAGTTTGTGACAGAAGAATTAATACGAAAGAAGCTGAATATTAAAGTGTACAAAACAGCAGTACGACCAGTACTACTGTGTGGTACTAAAACCTGGTTAGTAAAGGCAGAGCAGATGAGGAAGCTAGAAGGGCTGTAGATGAACTGCCTGAGATGGGTGTTAGAATGCACACTGTGAGACAGAGGAATAAATTATCACATCAGAGCAGAAGCTAAATCAGCTCCAGTTACAGAGGTCAGACAGCACAGATTATAGTGGTTTGGGAACTGTACAAGAAAGCAGAAGTTGATTTGGTTCATAGAGAAGTATTAGGCTAGCTGCCCTTGCAGGCCATTTTAAGCTTAGCCAGTTTTCCTTTTTGTGCTCAAATTAACCTATCCCATTTGGTTAAGAGATTGGCTTTACCCATCCCATGGTCAATAATTATATATTAGCTCTTATGAGAATAACTGGGGTCATATCAGAGGGGACCATACCTCTCAGCTGTCCCTGATTTGTCACACATTTTTATCTGTCCCTCTTAATCCCTCCTAAAACTGCTAACCTTTGGAGACATGGTGGTAAGTTACTCTTAATAATGACAATAATTAGACTTATATACTTTTTAAGTCAGAAAAAAAGTATATTAATTCAGATTATTTTATTCTGTTAACATCTTAAGTTATCAGTACTACTATTTAAAAAAGTATCCCTCATTATTTCTGGATTTGACTGTGATTCTGTTGAGATTTGTCATTATTTAGTTGAGAGCTATGGAGGGGGCATATCCATAGGATAAAACATTTAGGAGCTGCCTGTGTCCATTAGTAGTACAGGGGGCAGTCATGTGGTAATTTTCTATTTCCCATCAGTACATCCAGATTGCACTTGAATATAGCTAGGATTAAACTTTGTTTTATGTAGATGGGGAGTCTGCTCCTCTGCAAGATATATGTGTCCCTCCAAACCCTTCTGTTGATGTTGCAGAAAAGGTTTAGATCCCTACACCGAGTATTTCTGATACCATTTTACTTGCTGCTGTGCAATAAATCCATCAATAATAGGTCAGAAGATGCCTTGTATGCCAGACACAGGTCATCTCTTAGCAGTCTGTAAGATACTGAGTATAGTGACAGGGCTTTAAGTCAGTCCTTGTAGAATGTGTTCTTTAGGCCTTGTATCCTTTTAGTAATGTATCTCTGTGGGTGATCCAGTTATTTCATGTGTCCGGAGAGATACAGTTTTTAAGCAGTCTTTTAAGCAGTTAAAGGGCTTTTCTAAAGTGTTTTATGACTTTTACTGGGAAACTGAAGTTTTTTTGTTGACTGCCTCATGCATATAGACCTGTTGTTTATCTGCTTCATTTTGAATTTCTGACATTATCTATTGCATTTGTTCACTTTTTTCTTCATTTATATGATATTTACTACTGATTTAACACTGCAATAGTTGGGGTCTATATTAAAACACCGAACATTCAAAATGTTGAGTGTTCTAATATCGAACCCTAGGAATCAAAAATTGAAAACATCGAACATTCAGAACAGCAGATTTTTTTCCTAGGGAAAAATTAGCTGTTCCAAAACACATACACACAACACAAGCACACCAAACAAACAGCAATCCACACACATACACCTAAACTCTTACACCTAACCCTACACTAAACTATACATACACCACTAACTATCCACTTACCTTAACCCAAACCCTAACCCTAAGGTCTGTCACTATCACACAGTCACCTCACCCGCGCCCTAACCCTAACTCACCTTCCCTGCCCCAACCCTCACATCCACACAATCGCACACTTACCTGACCCGTGCCCTAACCCTAACTCACCTACCCCACCCTAACCCTCACGTCCACATAATCGCACACTTACCTGAATCCCACCCGTAACTTTCCACCACAGCTCTGAAAATACCAAAGCAACAGAAACAGACAACCAAATTCTTTCCCTAGGAAAAAAATGTGGTTTTCTGTTTCTTCGATATTTTCAGAATTCGCTGAAAACGGGTCGATATTAGAACACTCAAAATTTTGAACGTTCGGTGTTCTAATATAAACCCCAATAGTTGTTATCATTGAATCACAATTTTAACTCAAATTACTTATTTTCTGTGGAGATTTTCATCTCTGACAAGTGAATCTCTTAAGTGAATGCTTTTTATGCTAATTTAATGGCATATATTTTATTTTTGGTAGTGTTTGGACAAGTGAATTTTACTTGGTACTGTAACTCTGTGTGCTGTTTATTGCGTTGTGCAGGTTGTAGAGCAAGGCTTAGCACATTTTAAACTAAAAAAAAAAATATTTTATTCCTGACTATTTCTCTGGAAAATGTCTTTTTCCAATTTATTTTATATATTTTCAGTGTTTGTCTGGCAAAATGTCTAACTCCATGTTGTATTATTTAAATGACCTTTGTATAACACTGTATAAATTTGCTTCTCTTGCTTATTTTTTTTTGTAATAATGTTTCGGAGCTTTTCTCCCCGGTCCTGCACTGTAAATGGACTTGGTCCAGTTGGAATTTCCCAGTTAACAAATGTAAAATAAATAAATATGCAGTTTAGTCCTATTTGCTGTTTGGTGGGGCCACGGTGATTCAGCGGTTAGCATTATTGCCTCACAGCAAGAGGTTCTCCCGTTCGATTCTCAGCTGGAGCGCCTTCTGTGTGGAGTCTGCATGTCCTCCCCGCGGTCGGGTGACGTCTAAAGACATGCAGGTAGGTGCGAGCGTGAATGGGTGTGCCTTCTTTGAAGGATGGGCATCGGGCTGGCAACTCGGCACCGTAAAAATTCACTGCCAGTCATTAGCTGATCAGAGTTCCGCTGTGGTGACCCCTAACTTGGAAAAGCCAAAAGACACACACAGTCCTATTTGCTGTTTGGTAACATAGTTTATGTTTCCTGTAATTGCTATCCTTAGTCAGCCATTAACAGTGTCAGTGTATTATTCTGGCTGATGTTTTTCCCCTAGCTTGATGGATCCTGATATGGTTGCCCAGGCCAGCCCCCAAATCCATTTGCATCTAAAAAAAGTCTTTGGAAAGTGAACAGGTTGAAAAACCCAAGCAGGTGTTCACGTTTTCATGTATGCTAGCTTCGTTTAGAGATGCATTTGACTGGAAGCGACCTAGAGCTGCACCAGAGATTGCCAAGAGTTTATGACCGTATTGAAGATGGGATTCCAAATGTTTTGGTTGTTCCTTCTGTGGTACTGGCCATAGAAGATGTCTGTAAAACTTTATGTAAGACCCCTTTGGCTAATAAACCATTTCCTAAAAAGTCTGTGAGGAAATACAAGGTGTATTCTGATCTTGCAGCTCTCATTGCTCCTTTGTCAGCTGACCCAGCTATGGTTTCTTCAGCTAACAAATCTGACAAGAGGGCCCTGGCTTCTAAACTTACACCCCTGGATAAAATTGGCAATTGTTTAGAACCTCACAGAAAAAAGTTGTTGCATTGTTTTAATTTAGTGTAGAATTTTAAATTATCAGGGCTTTATTGGAAGCTTATTTTGCAATGTTCTTACAGTTTAGATAAATTTGTTGCATCCTTGCCTGCTGAACAGAAGTGTTATATGATTGAAATTGTTTTTACATGACTCAGATTTCGAAACATACTTTGAGGAGTGTCTTAGAAGTTGAGGACACATGCATCTGTTTACATAACCAGAATTTTTCTGAAGATTTAAAAAAAAAAATGAGATTTTTAATGTTCCTTTAAGTTCTGAATTTGTGTTTGGTTCTGCTTCTACGTAGATTTACAAACAATGGAGTGAGGGTAAATTGATACATGAGGAATCCAGAATATTTCATATTCCCAGGTTCTCCCCTGATGAGGTGTCCAACTTCAAAGGGCTGAACAAACAAAAATTTCAGTCTAACAAGAGTCAGGGTACCGAGAGGAAAGGACAAGAGTATAGTGCTTGTGAACCATATAAAATGGGCTCATTTCCCAAAAAAGAGCATTCCCCTTCTAAAGAATGACTATACTGAGGCTCAGGGTAGCCCTTCTCTTTTTCCTATCCCTCCTCCCCTTCCCCCAGCCTTTCACTTAACCCAGCAGCCTGGCCACAAATAGCCTCAGACAAATGTGTGCTGAGAATAATTCAGTGAGGATACTTTTGGCAGTAGATAGAAAATCCTCCTTCCTTCAGGGGATTCTCCCCGTACCCGCCAGACCAGACAAATCTGTTCTGTCCAGTACTTCTTCACAAGCATGAGTTCTAGAACCAGTTCCTGCACCACAAAAAGGAAAAGTATTTTACTCCAGAATCTTTTTAGTAGCTCAAAGGAATCTGTAATGGAGACTAGTGTCAGATTGGTCTTGCTTAAATACTTTTCTGAAAGTACCCAAAGTCAGAATGCTCACCCTGCAGGCGGTCCTATCCCTTCTTCTGGACCTGTGTTTTATGGTGACTTTAGATCTGAAAAATGCTTATTATCACATTCCAGATGTGCCAAACTTCAAGTTGAACCTACAAATGTCCTACCTCGCACCCTCACAAAGAATTGCCTGAAAGGGGTGTATGACAGACACAGAAAAAAGAATGGCCTTTCTAACCAAAGACAGAGTCCCTCCTTTTCTGAACATAGTCAGGGATTTCTCTCTTCAAGAAGCTGCTGCTGCTAGAGTTTTTCAAAATTGTAGGCCTCATGGCATCAGTAATCCTCATGATACCATTCGCTAGACTCCACATAGAAAAATTCTGTGGTATTTAAAAAAAATTGTAGGACCCAGCACCTGCATCCCTTTGAATTCCAGGTATCAGTGCTGGATTTTGTGAAACATGAGTTATGGTGGAGGAGGGATCAGATGTCTCTCAATCCCTAACCCCAGTTTAGCTAGTCCAGATGGATTTGTCAGATTTTGCATCGAAGCAGTGTCCAGGGGAGTTCAAGTACAAGACGAATGGGGTCCTTTGGATCCTACAAAGCACATAAACGTCAAAGAAGCGTTATCGGTGATTCTGACCATAAAAGTTCTTCGCCACTTAGGGTCTCCAAATCCCTTTTTAGTGATCACAGACAACACGACAGTCATGTGTTACCTGAACAAACAAAGAGAGGGTACAAGGTCATACCCTTTTTGATGGTTGGCAGTTATGGCCTAGGAGCTAGCCTTACAGCATTTTGTAATGCTTCAGGCCTCATGCATCCCATCAGAGAAAAAGATAACGGCAGCCAAACCGAGCATGGATGGACTCTCAAGAGGGCAAACTCAGGACAGAGGTCTTCCAGACGTGGGGAACACCTCAAATAGATCTGTTCACTTCATATCTAAACAGGTAGTTGGGAACATTTTGTTAGAGACATCCTTGCAGCCATGCTTAGAGGACAAATGCATTCTCCTTCCCTCAGACAGAAATGTTCCCTAATATATTTCCACCCTTTCCACTGAAACTCAAGGTACTCTAGAAGATTCTGAAAGACTGATCAACGATCATCGTGTTGACCCCCTTTTGGCTCAGGCTGAGTTGGTTCTCTCTTTTAATGGAACTGGCCAAGGGCAATTACTACAAGCTTCCTCACACTCTGCATCTGCTCACACAGTGTCAGAAGCGACTGGTGCACCCCAACTTACAGCATTTGCAGTTGACAGCCTGCATGATTCTATCTTCATACCTTTTAGGTACTTATTCCATGAGAATGTGCAGTAGGTATTGAAGGAGGCAAGAAAACCTGCAACTAGAAAATCTTATGTTTACAAGTGGAAGAGGGTTTCTGGGTGGTTCCTAACCAGGAGCAAAGAGCCTGGTATGGTGTCTGCCGTCTGGTTTTGAAATATTTCTGTGAGGTACTCAATGACGGCTAATCTTATGCATCTATCAAGGTGCGTCTTGCAGCCATCTTAGTTTATCTGCCCATGGATCCCGCTCTTTTGTTTCTTTTTGTGATTAAACTGTTTATGAAAGGAGTGTTGCACTTGGGACCACTTTGAAAGCAAATTCCTCCTTCTTGAGATCTCAACTTTTTCTCTTGGAAAAATTTACCCTATCTCCTTTTGAACCTGCGTTTCAGGCTGATTTAAAGTTCATCAGTTGGAAAACTGTTTTTCTTATTGTTCTGTCATCTGCAAGGTGAATCAGAGCTGCAAGCCCTCACTGTAGGCCAACCTTATCTGATTTTCCACAAGGACAAGGTTATTTTATGCACTAATCTATTTTTCATGCCAGAAGTTGTTTCTCAGTTTACTATAAATTAAGCCATCAATCTCCCAGTTTTCTTTCCGGAACCTAGAAATAAGAGAAAGAAGATTTTGCATACCTTGGATGTGCACAGGCAGCTCAGGTGCTACCTTGACAGAACTAAACTCTTAAGGAAAGCTAAAGAACTGTTTCCTATTCTGAGCTAAGTAGGATCAACCTGTCTCTAAGCAAACAATTACGCATTGGTTGTCCTCAGCTGTTATGTTTTTATTTTTTGTTACTCCCACCATAGTAAATATATTCCAGGCAAGGTTAAGGCACATTCCACCAGAGCCTTATTCTATTTGGTGGCTTATTGGAAAGGGGTGGACTCTAGAAGCATTCTATAGGCTACAGCCTAGTTCTCTGCTCACACTTCTACAAAGCACTACAAACTGGATTCTGTCTCAAGTTTCAGAGCAGGATTTGTGAGGACCATTCTCTAGGGGCTCATTATTCTTCCTCCTTCCAGGAAGGAGAAGCCTTGGAAATCTATCCGTATATGCGTCTAAGGCAGTGTGAATGATGAACATAGTACAATTGCGCAAGTCCTGCTTACGTGCAACAGTAGTTCAAAAAACAAGAAACAATGCAATGTAAACTATAAAGCAATCTCAGAGAACTGTCAGCTCTCACAGAATAAATGTCCCATTATATTAAATAAAAGTTCTACTTCTCTGACCCGTCACACAGTTCATCTAGAGTTAGTTTCTTTGAAGTCAAAGAATGCAACACATATCTTTGAAACTAACCCAACCAAGAACTTTTTAAAGCTCCAAGAAAAAATAAACTAAAACAAACTGCCTGTTCTGCTTACCTCATATAAAAAATGCTACTTCCCATCTCCTCCCACAGTTCATAGAGAGTTAAATTACTTTGCAGTTAATAAATGCAGTGCAGATATTTGCTAACCCTACCCAAACCAAAAACTTTAAAAAAAGAAAAATACTTTAAAGTAAAACAAAAAAATTAAAAGTATGACAAAATCTACTAAAGCAAGAACAAAAAAAAAAATAAACCAATAAATAATGCAAGTATGCAAACTATAAACTAAGAAATCCAAAGTAGTCCCAGGTCAGCAGTTTCAGAGCAGAAGCAACACTCACAGAGCATGGGTAGGAAATGGATTTAAGGAGTGCCAGGGTTAAATATAGCCCCCCCTCCAAGCCTGGGACCTAACCCCCCCCCCCCAGCCTTGAAACAATATAATGTTACATGAAAGAAAGGGAAGCATGCACCCCAGTCATGAGAGCTTGAGAAGTACAAATGTTTTTCCTATATCTATTGTCCATATCCTCAGTATTTGTTCTTACCTGCAGAAGCTTCCAATCACTTTGAAGAGACTTCCTACCCTGACCTGTTCCTCAAATCATAATTTGAGTCCAACAGTGTATTTATTTATTTTGTACATTATTTATACTGTGTTTATTTGTTTTTGGGGTTGGTGGGAGATGCTGTCATAATTGTGTGACTTTTTTTAGAAAGTATGTGGTACAAATCAATGAAGAACATTCTGGAATGATGCAAAATATTTTCCTTCCATGTCACAGTACAGTACAGATAAATACAGAGACTGACTATCATGGCAGGATGCCTGCTGTAAAGATGGCATAAGTATACACATGTAGATAGACTTTTACAGCATGTGCAGCACAGTGGTGCAGCTGTTAGCATTGTTGCCTCACAGCAAGAGGGTCTCTGGTTTGATTCTCACTGGGGTGTGTTCTGTGCGGAGTCTGCATGTTCCCCCTGCGTTCGGGTGGATTTCATCCAAGTGCTGTGGTTTCCTGCCGCATTCAAAAGACATGCACCTGAAGCATTTCTCCCCAGGCTTCCGCTGAAAATGGGTTCTGTCCCAGTCGGACTTTCCCAGTAAACAAATGTTAAATTAATTAAAAATAAATAATTTATTTTCTGCAGCAGCATGTTGTTATTTGCAGACAGGTACAGCCATGCTATGGCTCATTTGAACAACTACCCGGTAACAACAAAGCTGATATGATGGCAATATCTTCCCTCTGCTTTTCACATGTGCTTGTGCTAGCAGCATGCAGTATACTGTCAGCATGTGCACTACGAGGGGTGCAGCTACCTGAACCGTGCTGCTTGTCAGTGAGAACAGAGAATTAAAATTTAACCACTAAGCCAAGAAAGAATGCCAGCTTATAAGCCCAACTGGGTCTCATGTCTTTACATTTTGTGCTATGTTATAAACTCCAGCTGATACAGAAAACATTTCTTTACAAAAAAAAATCTATTGTTTTAAGAAAACTTCAAGTAGTTTAACATGTAATATCAGTACTGACTTCACTGTTCTAGTCAGAGCTGCTGTGAACTTCGTCTTCAGTCTGATTTGCACTTTAGCACATTAAGTTAGCTCCCCCCAACTGCACTGTTCTGAAGACAACATTAAATTCAGTCTGGATTCCTCCGTCCATAAGTAGAGGCAGTTAATATCTCAGCATTTTGTATGGCGGTTAAGTGACGGAATTACCAGATTTTGCATGTTTTTGTTTAATGTATTGTATTCTAGGAATAGATGAAATGGAGTAATTTCAATGAAGATGTTAACGTTGTTTTAAAGTGGAAAATTAAAATGCAGATGTGTCAATTTTTTTAAAGCAGACTGTTATGTAATTATCTGTCAGATGACTTGAAAGGAATGTGGAATATTTTAAGTGCACATGGGCATTTGGTCTTGTTCATGGCATGTGACACATTCATGTTCACTATTTTCACAGATGTATTGTACTATGAGATGGACAGGTTGTCAAAAGCTAGTTTGTCCACTGCCAGCTCTGAGCCACGAAGCCTGCCATCTGAGGATCAGTACTGCTCGATAGATGATGTAGGACCCACTGCCACCCCAGGCAATGATCCCTTGTGTACAGCACAGCCCACCCTGCCAGTTGAAGAGATCACTACAAGACTGACACCAGGGGATGCTCAGGTATGCATAAACAAAGAAGCACAAGGCTCTTTTAAGAAATGCTAGTATTAAATATTTTTCTGTTACCATAGCATGCTGTAGCTGTGACTTTACAACTGCAGTTATAAGTTATCTGCACAAAGAAGAAACATAATTTAAAATTAAAGTGAGGCAATTTCCTTGAAATTGTTAAATAAGTAAATGGACTGATTTTGCAGGAGTTTTTAAGTGACATTAGGAGCCATAAGTGTAGATACAAATACAATGAACTTGGACCATTCAGTGTAGCTATCAGCTGTCAGGAGGTGTGAGCTAACTGTAGTGCCTGGAGAAAATCCACACGAATATAGGGAGAACACATTGAGCATGCAGAGGTCAGAATGAAACTCCAGACCCTGGAACTGAGAAATCGCAACACTAACTCTTCTGCTACTCTTATCTGCTTTTCTGAACTACACAGCTAGCTTTTGTCTCTCTGTCTTTTTTTGTGGTTACACAGACTTTGCTGTGCATTGTATAATAGTTTTCAGCCATTTGGTTAACTCCAGGATCTCATGCTGTCCTTTTCATTCTTCCTCACTGTGGGTCTTCGGATCTGACTCGGCCGCATTCACAAGATTTTCGGGTCCGAGTCTCAAGCTCCTTCCTTTTCCATAATGCATCATACCTTCCCCAACTCCCCAGGTCTCATTTGCCGCCATCCAGCACATACGTGGTCCTTGAGTCTCGAGCTTGTTGTAGGGCCATGAGTTAACAGTTTACTAAATTTTGGCTTTTTCTTGGATTACCTTTACTTCTTGACTAAAATATAATATTTCTCTTTCTTCTGAACATTCCTCCGTGTTCTGTACTTCCCCTCTCGAACTTAGTTAGCCAAGGACTGGTTAGGATCCTCTCATCCTTGCCTCTTTCTTTTGCCTTTCTCTCTGTTAAAAAATACAAAAAAAAATGTGTGTGTGTGTGTGTGTGTGTGTGTGTGTGTGTGTGTGTGTGTGTGTGTATGTGTGTGTGTGTGTGTGTGTGTGTATGTATGTATGTATATATATATATATATATATATATATATATATATATATGTATGTATGTATGTATATATGTATATATGTATATATATATATATATATATATATATATATATATATATATATATATATATATATATGTATATATGTATATATGTATATGTATATATATATATATATATACATAAAATATTTTTTTCATCTAAAACTTTACTTCTTTGACTAGTTTAAGTTTTGTTTTGTCCGGTTGTGTGTGGGAGTATGTGAAGCTTATCTCTTAGTCTAATTATGGCTGAAAAACCAACAGGTTTTAAGAGAAGCACATCTTGTGGGCACAAAACACCAAACTCAGATGCCCACAAGAAGTGTGTGTGTGTGTGTACTGTCTTGGGCCAAGGCACATGAATACTGAGTGCAATATTTGCGCAGCATTCAATCTTCGTGCCCTTTCTGATAGAAAAAGCAAGTTAATTTTGAGAGGTTTGTTACCTTCCTCTGGGGCTCAAACCCTCCTCCAAGCCTTTGACCTCTAAATAGCTCAAGAAGCGAGCCCTTTCACCTTCCCTGGGGGTTCGTCTTCTCAAGCTGATAAAAGATATAAAGTGTTGGATCGCCCTTTTTCGAATCTGATGCAGACCAGATCATCCTCGGATCTCTGAGCCTCTTCAGCTCCGACAGTTGCCAGATTGGCAGACAAGTCCGCCCCTCGGATCCAATCGTCCTGAGATCCTAACACTTCAGATCCCAGTGCAATGTCAGATCCAGTAGACATATACTAATCCATAGCTCTTCTCTAGTCAAGACTTCCTTGGATCCTGAGCCTTCTGATCTGAGGTCTTGGAGCCATACACCTGTTCGGAGCTGACCAACATCTCTAACTCTGACATCTTGGGTAACAATTTCACCAGCTAAATCTAGACACTCTTTAGTCTAAGAAGTCTTCTCAGACTTTCTCAGCTTTTCTCAGTCAGAGATGGACAGGATAATACAAAGTTTTTTTTCAAAGCTCAGATCCAGATGGGGATTTTGCCATCTCCTTCCCATTCTGGATCCGTGAGAGGTCCAACGCCCATGCTACAAGCTCCGCTTTCAATTCGACCTTCGGTCTCAGAAATCCAAGATCCGGTTTCCCTGAGACAGTCATTGTTGGGTCCCCGATTATGTCCTTCTTCAACCCCGTCTGTTTCCCGGACTGACTTTGTTCCAGTACCCTTAGACTAGAGTGAGTCCCAGATCCGAGATGTTGGTACTGGCTGTGGGGGGGTGGCTTCAGTCACAATATGGTTGGATCCGTTCATCCCCCTATGAACCTCGACCTTCAACATCTTGGGCCCAACTCTATTTGGAGGCATCACTTGTGGAGTGGGCTCCGTTCTTTCTCCTGTGGTGGCTTCAGCTCTGAGGGAGGAGTGGAGAGTTTCCCCTGACCCATCAGCCTTCCGAGTAACAGAGAGGGCATTCTCTAGTCCAAGAGATGCAACTCCCATCCTCCGGATCCTACCCAATCGTTATTTAATCTGAGCTTTGAGCCCATTCATCCTGCCATTGGTTAGCCCCCCCCTCGGTAAGCCTCCAGAATACTTCCCCACAGGGGGTCTCTGATTCTTCCAATTCTTCCTCTGACCATTCAACAAGGGAGGTTCATCGGAAGAAAATGTGCAAGAGGAGGTACTTGGACTCCCCTTGGAAGTTCTTAACTGAGGACACTGATTTTGATGACAGAGAAGGATCTCCCAGATCTCCACTGGATGACATCTCCTCTGGAGATATCCTTGAACTCATGAGGCAAAATCCTTCTTCCAGGGAGTCAGTGTTTCTGGAAGCTTTCGGGGCGGGTCCGTCCACATCCTGGGTGATTCCCCCGGCGGATGACCTGATTGATTTAGTTTCCTGCCAGGTATGGAAGGAGCCATACTTGGTTGAGCCAGACCCTAAGCTTACTGATAAATTCTTCAGTTCTCCTTCTGATCGCTTATATTAGTACAAGGGTGTCCCAGTTAATGCCATTGTGGTGTCCCCAGCCACAAAAAAGGAGCTTGCCAAAGAGCTCCTCTGTTCATCGCCCGAACAAGGAGTCTCGGGCACTGGACAGATACTGAAAGCACATGTACACCTCATTTACCTTCACATTGAGAGCATTAAACTACTTGGCACATTTAACACTCCTGCAGAGAGATTCTGTCAAGGAGTTCACCAACTCTCTGAAAGAGACTTTGTCGGAGGAGAACCTTAAACAGGTTTCTCCCCAGTTGGCGACTCTATCTTCCCTGGCAAATTCCTCGATGAGGCTGATCTTGAACTCTGTGGAAGCCACTTCACAAGCAGCCAGTACAGGCATAGCCATTAGGAGACATGCCTGGATGTGGCTTTGCGATGTTGCAGAACCCTTCAAGGCGCCTTTCATTAATGCCCCCTGTGATTACTTTCATTATCCTCCGGTAATGAAGTGTCTTGAGTGGCTAGTCAAGAATCATATCTCTTCAAAACTAGAACATTACAATTTGCTTATAGCTCTAACCACTGCATGGCTGATACTATAGCTTTAACACTTCATGAATCCTTGGCCCATCTAGAGAACAAGAATTGCTTTGTCAGATTGCTGTTCATCAGTTTTAGTTCTGCCTTCAACACTGTCATCCCCCAGAATCTGATAGCGAAGGTGCTCCAGCTGGGCATCAACACCCCCCCTGTGTAACTGGATACTGGGTTTTCTCATAAACAGACCCCAAAAGATATGTGTGGGAATTAACAGTTGAAATAGTATCACATTGAGCACAGGTGTCCCACAGGGTTGCGTCCTGAGTCCCCTACTGTTCACCTTGCTGACGCATGACTGCATGGCCAAGCATGAATCCAACAAAATCATTAAGTTCACAGATGATACCACTGTTGTAGGTCTTGTCAGGAACAGAGAGGAAACAGCCTACAGGGAAGAAGTGGGGTACCTGATAGGCCAGTATGACAGCAACAATCTGGCCTTAAATGTAAGCAAGACCAAAGAATTAATAGTGGGCTTCAGGAGGACACAGGAGGTACTTCAGCCTCTGGAGATTAAGGGGGTGGCAGTGGAAAGAGTCAAAAAGTACCAAGTTCTTGGGGGGTGCACATCTCCAACGATTTATGCTGGACCACTCACATTAACCACACAGTGAAGAAGGCACAACAACGTCTACACTTTCTACGGAAATTGAGGAAGGCAACCTGGCACCGATCATCTTCAAAGCCTTCTGTAGGGGGACCATTGAGAGTATCCTCACTAATAACATCATTGTATGGTAGGGAAACTGCAAAGCATCTGACCGCAAGGCTCTCCAGATCTCCAGAATATAGTGAAGCCAAGGAAAAAATCATTGGTTCCTCGGTCTCATCCATGGATGAGCTGCACGAAACTAGGTGTGTGGAAGAGCTAGGAAGATAACAGATGATCCCGCCCATTCTGTGCATGGCATGTTCTTCCACCTCTCATCGGGTAGACGATATTGCAGCTTGCACTGCAAAACATCTAGCCTGAACAGGAGTTTCTTTTCTCTATCCATAAGGCTGCTGAACTCAAATGTCAAGCATGACAGTAGATAACAGAATCAATATGCCACAAGCTGTGGTATACTGTCTACAGTGACTGTTTGGCAATTGCTTAATAACTGGAACAGTTAAGTAATCTCTTCTATTACTATTAGTGCAATAGCCAGAGTGAGTCATCACTCCATGTATGTGTAATATGAACAGACTTTATCACACTACTGATGTGAATGTGTAATATTCTAAGCAAATCGCAATGGGAATTCTTAGTCTGTGCAATACCTACTAGTATAATATTGTCCAATATGTGGTAAATTTATGTGTTGTCAAGTATACTAATTATTACTGTATGTATATCTCTCTTACTGTTTATTTATATGTTATCTTATGTCTTGCACTGGGACCAAACAATGAAATTTTGTTCAGCTGACACAGCTAGGTAAATCTGATTGATGATAAAGTTTACTTTGACTTTTACTTTGATGGTTCTTCTTTGTTGGGACAGTCGGTGAAAGAAACACTTGCCTGCAGCAAGAAAAAAGGAAAGACCTTGTCTGCCGTAGGTATCAAGTTTTCTACCCCCCCCCCCCCAAAGGACTTTTTCAAGAAACCAAAGGGGTGAGAAGAAGCTTTGGTTCAGAAAATCTCAAGGTCTTTTCCATGACTCGTACATGGATACCTCTTCCAGGGGCAGAGAAGGAGGCTTCAGAGGTAGACGCTGCCCCAGAGGCCGGGGGGGTCCACAGAATCAGGGCTTTAGGGAACCTTTTACTGATAAGCCCTATCAGCACTTCTGAAGTGCTGTCTGACTGTCAGGGAACATCTATCCCTGCACCTAGATACCTGGACAAACATTACAAACAACAACTGGTGCTAAAAATAATATCCAGAGGTTATTACATTTTCTTTTCCCCATCACCTCCAAATCCCAGGAGGTTAGTCCCTGCCGTACCATCCAGTCAGTGGGAGTTCATTGTTCAAGAAGTTCAAAAACTTCTAGAGAACAGAATCATCCAAGATGTCCTGACCAAACAAGTAGGATACTGAACTTATTCTCGCTCCTTTTTGGTGCCAAAGAAAACAGGGGACCTAAGACCAATACTGAATCTCAGTAGCCTCCACCTATATGTCAAGAAATCAAAATTCTGAATGGTTACAATTCAGTCCACTCTGATGCTTCTACACAGGGATGATTGGATGTGCTCTGTAGACCTCCAAGACACGTATTATCATATCAAAAAGAACAAACGCTCCAGGAGACATTTTTGCTTTCTGCAGGGGGCCAGTCATTACCAATTCAGAGAGCTGCCTTTTGGTCTCATCACAGCTCCCCCCCCCCCCCCCCCGGATGTTTACCAAATGTATGGCAGTTGTTGCAGCTCATCTGAGACTGAAAGGATTCCAGATGTCTCCGCATGTAGACGATTTGCTCCTTACTGCATCAACAAGGCATCAACTGATTCACGCCAATAGTTATCTGCTATAGATCTTCAATTCCCTAGGCATTTCAATAAACTTGACAAAGTCAAACCTGATTCCTGTGCAGAATCCAGAGTTTGTAGGAATGCACCTGAACACTTCCACTCAGGTAGCTTCCCTAACTCTGCATCACATAACTTCTCTGAGACAGCAAGTCAGGGATTTATTACATCTTCCATCTCCTCCAACACAGTTAGTCCTTAGGGCACTGTGTTCTATGTCAGTGGCCATCTTCAAATACTCTTAGCAAGATACTTTATGCGAGTCCTACAATGGACCCGTGCTGTTCAGTGGTCCATTCTGTGTCAGCCCCTATCTGCTCCTATCTGACTAACTCTAGGCTGCAGAAGGCATCTCCAATGGTGGATGCAGTCGAACAACCTGCTGTTGGGCAGTTCATTTTCTGTCACCCCTCCAATAGCCACAGTGATCACTGATGCTTCCCTGTTGGGGTGGGGGGGGGGGGCATTATCAGGGAAAGGTGGTCCAAGGCATGTGGTCCCAGTAAGAGACCAAGCTGCATATCAGTGTCCTAGAGATGAGAGCAGTCCTTCTTACGTTACAAGCCTTTCAGGACCTTCTCCCTTTGGGACTATTGCAATTCATATAGACAACATCAGTGGTATGGTATATAAACAAACAAGGAGGAGCCCAATCCTACCCATTATGGAGAGAGGCCATAAAAGTTTGGGAATGGGCGATCTCTTCCAACCGCTTTCTAATTGCAATGCACATTCCCAGGGAAACCAATGTGCTAGCAGGCAGTCTCAGCTGGTCCATTCTGATGCTTCACGAGTGGTCCATCAATCAAGCAGTAGCAAACCAGATTTTCAGCCGTTGGGACCAGCTTTGCTCTGATCTCTTTGTTTCTCCCCCAAACAACAAATGCAGCAAGTACTTTGTTCTGATCCCCCCAAAAGCATCTATATTACATAATCGAACTTTTAAAAGTTTGAGCATCATGGTCGACACCATATGATCGAACTTTTAAAAGTTCGAAACTGTAATAAAAAAAAAATAAACCAAAGGAAAAAACCTACCTAAACGGTTTAAGCAGGGGGGAAGCCCCCTGCACCCCACACACCCTTGCTCTATAAATATACCAACTTCGAGATCGCACTACAGTGCAGAAAAGGGAAATCTTCCCATTCTGTACTGTACAGAGATCTCTGTTGAAACGTTCAAACTTTTAAAAGTTTGATTGTATGGTGTTGACCATATGATGTTTGAATTTTTAAGTGTTCGAAAACGTGATATAGACCCCCCCCCCAAAGGGGAGTCACCAAATGATGCTGTAGTTCATGATTGGCCCCCGGGTCTCCTTTATGCTTAGCCCCCCCCCCCCCCGATCCCAAAGTTTCTATAGAAAACCAGCAGGCTGAAGTGCTCAGTGATCCTCATTGTCCCTTTCTGGCCTCGTCAGGTGTGGTTCCCCTTCCTGTGGTCTCAACTGAAGTATCCTCATGGATATTTGATCCCAATCAGGATCTAACTTCCACCCATCAGAGCATCGAAAACCGAATCTTTACACTCTCAAGCTACCCGCATGGTTTCTCCACTTGCAGTAACTATAAGAAAATCCAAGCTAACTTCCCCAGTTCACGACATAGTCTTGGCCTCACAGAAACTTCCACAAAAAAGGTCTATAACAGTAAGTGGAGATTTATGATTTGTGCTTCAAAGGAGAATATATTGATCCATTTACAGCTCCTGCATCAGCTATTCTTATTTTTCTGAGTTCATTTTTTCATGATAGCACCAGTTTCTCTATCATTAAATTACAGCTGGCTGCCAGTTCTAATTTTCATTCAGGAAAGGGATCCTGCTCTATTACCTCGTCGAAGTTATGCAAAGCTTTTATGAGGGGTATTTTCCTGCTAAGACCTTCAATAAAAGACCCTTCTCCCCTTTGGGACTTTGCAATTGCCCTTGAAGGCCTCATTCAAAAACCTTTCAAACCAGCAGATAACCAAATCCCCTTACATCATTTTTCATAAAGACAGAGTTTCCCTAAGAACTAATCCATCTTTTATGCCTAAAGTAGCAACAGAATCCAACATTAACCAGTCCATTCAGTTGACGTTTTTTTCCAAGTTATTCAAACAACGGTGAATATATGATGTTATGTAGTCCTATCTCGCCGTAATTCTTGCTGGATGGGTTCAGAGCCGAACCTCGGCTCCGACTCTGCCGATACTAAAGCTCGAGAGCTTTTACTGGCTCAAAGCTATCCCCTATCCCATGGTGCACCACGGTAATTCCCCAGATCTCGTTTGCCACGAAAACTTCGAGGTTGTCTTCTTTACTGGCTCGTTGGCTAAGTGGAAAATTTTATATTTTTTGCTATATTTCTTATTCTTTCTCTTAATAGTTTTCACCTTTATTATTCTTGAGTGATTGTGTTAGTGTCAGAATCCCCTTTTTCGGCCTGTTTAAGTTAGAGGGCCTTCCTCTTGTGTGATAGTTTCTCTTATATATATATATATATATATATATATATATATATATATATAATCTATATATTTCTTCTTTATAGTTGTACTTTATGTATTTGTTCTTTAAAAATGTCAAAAGATAAGGATAAAGATAGAGAACATTACCCTTCTGGCTTCAAAAAGTGTGATAAATGTTCTCAGAAGATGTCATTGACTGACAGTCACACAATCTGTGTGTACTGTCTTGGAGAAGCTTATTGGCAAGACCCTGTACTTTTTGTCATGCGTTCAGCACCAGGGTTCTTAATGAACGCAAAAAAAAACTCATTGATAGGGGTCTGATTAGAAGTTCTTTCCAAGAACAACTGGAACAAGGTCAGACAGCCTCTAAAACTGAAAAAAAGATATCTCCATCAGCTCCTGCTTCGGAACCGACAAAAAAGTCTAAAACGATGGAACCAAAGAGTTCTGGCTCTGATTCTGCTGCTTCGGTCTCGGTGGCTTCTGTTTCATCGGCTCCAAGTCAATCTTCTTTATTGAGGCATTCACCTATCTTGGATCCTGTGTCACCAACATTAACATCTCCTATTTTGGAAAGGAGGAGATCTCCATTTATCTCCACCCATTCCTCCAGGACACTATCCGATGAAGATGTACAGGGGGTGGTGAAGCAGCTGCTTTGCAATCCGGCTGTGGCAAAAATGTTTGCCTGTCCAGACCCAAAGGTTTTGGATCCGTCCCAGCCTCAATCAACTTTTCCTCCTCAAACTGCTTCACTCTTGGAGCCTAATGTTTCTGGTCATATTGTGCTGGAACCCTCGGTTCCGAGAATTCGTCCTGCTTCCTCGGAACCGATAACTCTGTCTTCATCAGCTCAGTCTGCAGCTGAGGGGTCTGGGAGCCGACGCTCTCCGGTCGACTCCGGGAGGGATAGTCGCCCCGGTTTTTCTTCCGAGCCGACTCTCCCTCTCAGTGATTCAGCTCATCTGAGCTTTGCTCCCACATCCACTTTGGAGCCTGCTCCTCCGGTTCGGAGTCGACATTCCGCTTCTTCGGAGCAGAGGTCCTCAGAGCTGGGCGGTAAGGCTTTCGAGGTGATAGAGAGAGCTTTGTCAAGTACAAAAGCCCTGCCATTGGACCTGACGCCCCTCCAGCAGCCGGTAGTAGCCTCTTCTCCCCCGCCTGCCCCTAAGCGTAGGGAACCAGAGCCCCAAGGAGCCCCCTTAGGAGGTGTCCCCTCTTCCGAAACCTCCCCAGTTTATCCTGCTGGGGAGGACTCTAAGAAGAGAGTCTGCAAGAGGAAGCATATTGATTCACCCGAGTTTGTCACGTCTGACACTGATTTGGATGAATCAGAAGGGTCCCCAGGATCCCCCTCTGAGGATGTCTCTTTTGCAGACATCCTAGAAATCCTTAGACAGAGGGGTGATTGGAAGACCTCTAACCCTACTGAGGACGAATCAGTGTACCTTGAGGCTTTTGGTTCTCGACCTTCCACCTCCTGCGTGACACTGCCATATGACCAGCTGTTAGGGGTCATATCTCGAAAAGCTTGGACCTCTCCGGACACAGTGGAGCCTGTCCCGAGGAGGCCTAATAAGTTTATCACTGCTCCAGAAGACAAAACCTTTCTAACCAAGGGAGTACCTGTGGATGCTATGGTGGTAGCAGCAGCCACTAAGAAGGAATTATCTGAGACATCCTCAAATATCCATAAACAGTCTAGGACAATGGATAGCTATGGAAAGCATACCTTTTCTTCAACTGCCATTATCTTACGATCGCTGAATTTCCTGTCCCATTTTACTAGGCTTCAAAGGGATCTCCTAAAGGAGTTGGAAGATACCCTTAAGGGTTCAGTAGCTTTGGGATCTGCTGACAAGGTATCTTCACAGCGTACTACCCTTACCTGTATTGCTAACTCCTCCATGAGGCTGATTTCTTACGCAGCTGATGGAGCGAGCAGGGTGGACGCAGCAGGGATCTCTCTTAGGAGACATTCCTGGATGCGTCTATGCAGTTTTACGGAATCCTTCAAGTCTTCCTTTACCAACATCCCCTTTGATGGTTCGACTCTTTTTGGACCTCAGGTAAAAGAGACTTTGACCAAGTGCGAACAGGAAGGGAAAACCTTATCTGCTGTTGGAGTCCGTTTCTCCCTTCCTTCTAGACCCTATCCCAAGTGTCAGACAGGAGGGAAAATGTGGTTTCGTAAATCCCAAAAAGGTTTCCCTCAAGCACAGGTTCAACCCTTCCCTAGAGGCAGAGGTTATAATGGAAGGCGCCGCGCTCACAGCAGAGGGGGTCTGCAACACCAGGGTGATAGAGATGCTTTTTCTGATAGACCCTTTCATCGCTCCCTGAGGGTTTGCCCGACTGTTCGTTTCTGGAGGCAGTCGGTGGTTGTCTCTCACTGTACCCAAGCGCCTGGCTACAAATTTCTCAAGATCGATGGATACAAAATATAATTTCCAGAGGTTACCTCATTCCTTTTGTTTCCAATCCCCCCACAAATCGGTCTTTACCAGATGTACCACTCAATCAAATAGACCATGCAACGTTAGAGGTCATCTCCTTGCTTCAAAAAAGAGTCATCCAAAAAGTCCCCACAGAGCAGATAGGATCTGGAACTTACGACTCTTTTTAGTTCCAAAAAAGACCGGGGACTGGAGATCAATTCTAGATCTCAGCAAGCTAAACAAGTCTGTAAAGAAATCGAAGTTCCAAATGATCACTCTGCAGTTAATTCTTCATTTTATCTGAAAAAACAATTGGATGTGCTCCACAGATCTTCAGGACACATACTACCATATCAAAATGGACAGGCACTCCAGAAGACACCTACACTTTCGGCTGGGAGCCAGTCATTTCCAATTTCGAGCACTGCCCTTAGGCCTCACTACAGCCCCCAGAGTGTTCACCAAATGTATTGCGGTGGTCACTGCTCACCTGAGACATCAGGGATTCCAGGTGTTTCCGTACTTAGACGACTGGCTCCTCACTGCTACCACCAAGCACCAACTAATCCGAGCCAGGTACGAGACTCTATCCTTGTGAGCCAGGTTAGGAATTACACTAAATCTAAAAAAAATCTGCTTTATCTCAATTGCAGCGTATTGTCTTCTTAGGCTCAGATCTACACTCAACCACCATGACAGCAAAGCTGACTCCAGAAAGGATAGAATCATTGCACGACCAAGTCAGACTTCTGCTGAACAAAGACAAAGTACAAGCCAGAATAGTTCTTCAAGGTCTAGGTACTATGGCGTCCATCATTCTTTTAGTTCTCCTAGCCCATCTACACATGAGAGTGCTTCAGTGGCTACTATTTGCCCAGTGGTCAATGCAGGATCTACCCTTGTCCCACCAAATAATCATTACAAATTCCTGCAAGAAGGATCTAACATGGGAGTTACATACAGACCAGCTTTATCTAGGTCGTCCCTTTGTTCTTCCTCATCAAAATGCAGTCTTGACCATGGACGCTTCCCAGATTGGGGGGGGGGTGCATTATCTGGGAATGACACTCCAAGGTATCTGGCAGGATCACGAGAACCACTTGCACATAAATGTTCTGGAGTTGAGAACAGTGCTATATGCGTTGTAAGTACTTCACAGCTCTCTTCCTACTGGAACAATTGCAATTCAATCAGACAACATGTCGGCAGTGTGGTACATAAACAAGCAAGAGGGAACCAAGTCTTACCCACTTTGTCGAGAGGCACAAAGAGTATGGAAATGGGCGATGGACTGTCAACGTTTTTTGGTAGCAACGCACATTCCGGGGTAGTCCAATGTAATAGCAGACAAACTGAGTCGAGCAATTCTGATGCCTCACGAGTGGTCCCTGAAAACAGAAGTTGCAGAACAGATTTTCCGCAGATGGGGCCAGCTTTGCTGTGATCTATTTGCCACGCATATGAACGCAAAATGCAGCAACTACTTGGACCTCATTCCCCATCCGGGGATGTAACCCAGGGACTCTCTGGTCCAGAATTGGCCTCCCGGACTTCTTTACGCTTTTCCACTTTTTCCCCCTCATACCCAAAGTGATTCAGAAAGCAAAACTGTTGAAGAGTACCCTGATCCTCATTGCTCTTACTGGCCTCGCCAAGTCTAGTTCCCCGTCCTGTGGCCTTACTTCTTAGAGGAACCATGGATTCTGGAACCATCTCCAGACCTCCTGATTCACGAATTGGGACAGTTCCATCCTACTGTCCACACCCTGAAATTGACAGCATGGCTGCTCCAGTTCCATGAATAGCCAGGTGTTTCTCCCATTCTCCTACTGTAAAACACATCCTCATTTCTTCCCACAAAACTTCCACCAGAAAATTATTCCCCAGCAAATGGAAAAGGTTTTCCATTTGGGTGGAAAAACAAGGCATAGATCCCTACTCAGCCCACATAGAGTCTATTCTGTCCTTCCTCACAATTATTTTTCAAGAAGGCGCTGTAGCTGCTACCATTAGAGTTCAGCTGGCTGCCATCTCATATTATCATTTTGGGAACATGGGAAACCCTATTATGTCCCACTCTTTATGTAAAACCCTTTGAAAGGAGGAGTCTTTTTCAGACCTCCAATCAGACAACCTCCGGAGGCCTGGGACTTTAACTTAGTTCTGACCTCATTGATTTATCCACCATTCGAACCATCTTCTTCATCTGACTTGAAATTGTTGTCTTGGAAGACATTGTTCTTAGTAGCTATAACATCTACTAGGAGGGTTTCAGAATTGCAAGCTCCGACCATTCGACCTCCATATATTATTTTCCATAAGGACAGAGTTTCCCTAAGAACTAATCCTTCTTTCCTCCCGAAGGTATGCTCAGAACATAATCTAAACACAACTGTTGAATTACCAGTATTCTTCCCCAATTACAGTACTAAATCAGAATACAGACTGCATCAATTAGATGTCCATAGAATCCTCCGATTTTACCTGCACAGGACTAAAGATTTCCGGAAATCAGATCAATTGTTTGTTTCCTTCTCAGAGAAAAACAAAGTAACTCTGTCTAAATGGCTTTCAGACTGCATCTCATTTGCTTACAAAAATGTTGGGAAACAACTACCTGCTAAAGTAAGAGGCCATTCAACTAGAGCAGTATCAGCTTCATATGCTTTCAAATCAAAACTACCAATTGATACCATTTGTGCAGCAGCTACATGGGCAAGACCTCAAACTTTTATCACTCATTACAAATTAGATTTGGCCTCCCGGGACAGGTCATCCTTTGGGTCCACTGTGCTGAAGAGTCTCTTTGCTTGAGCCACCTGGGAAAAAGGTGCCGGGGACGCTGTCCCATCCAGCAAGAATTACTTCGAGATAGGACTACATAACATAAAGAAGTTATGTACTTACCATAACGTTCCATGTTTGTAGACCATCTCGCCTACATTCTTGCGTCCCACCCTCCTTCCCCCTTCCTGTATCCTGGAGGAACTGGTGGACTATCCTTTGCTGCCTGATCTTGTGATAGTTGTCTGTCCATATGCTATGGATTATAAAACAAATTATCTTGTTTATATGTGCATAGTTATTGATAGAATAATCTCTATTATGTAATTAGTTACTTTCTTGCAAACAAGATCTAGGGAATTACCGTGATGCATCATGGGATAGGGGACAGTCTTGAGCCAGTAAAAGCTCTCGAGCTTTAATGTCAGCCGAGTCGGAGCCAAGGTTCGGCTCCAAACTCATCCAGCAAGAATGTAGGCAAGATGGACTACAAACATGGAACGTAATGGTAAGTACATGACTTCTTTTTACATCTTCTCGATGTTCATAGACAGTTGCATTTCTGTCTGCACAGACAAAGAAGCACAGAAAATATGATTAACTTTCTTAAATGGATAACAGATTGATTCTTTACCATTTATTCCCAAAAAGGGGTTGAATTTCCTCATCCACCTAAAGCTCACTCAACTAGATCCATGACCACTTCTTTAGCTTTCTCTGCCAGAACATCTATTGATGAAATATGTGCTGCAGCCTCTTGGTTTAAGACTCATACATTTGTCTTGCATTATAAATTGTACATTGTCATCAGAAACAGGGCATCCTTCGGTTTAACAGTGCTCTGGCATATCCTTCCTTAGGGGCCTCCCAAGAGTTACGTAGCTGGGGACTCTCACCCAACAGTGATGAAGAATAAAAAGAACAACATCAGATATGGAAGTTATGTACTTATCTTAACTTGGCATCTGTGTTGTCCATTTCATTCTTCCTCAGTTCCCTCCCATCCACCCCCAAACCTTAGTATATTCGAGAGGTTACATAGAGGAATTTGGAACCCATAGATTCATGGCTTGGGCCGCAGAAACTCTTGGTCAGTTCTATTTCTTCGTGGTAATGTTACCTGTTATGGCACCAAACTCGATCTGAGGAGTTGGGGAAGGTATGATGCATTATGGGAAAGGGAGGAGCTCAAGACTTGGATCCTAAAGTCTTGTAAATGCGGCTGAGTCAGATGCAAGGTCAGATCTGAAGACCCAGCAGTGAGGAAGAATGAAAATGGGCAACACAGATGTCAAGTTATGGTAAGTACATAACTTCCATTTTTCAGATCTTTTCATTAAGTAGTATGGATAATACTGTTAATGCTTTATTAGATCCCAGTAATTAAGAATTGCATTTTATTTCAGTGTTCGCATTATATGGTGGAATAGTTGATAGAAGTACATCAGAATTTGTTTCCTGTTTTAAGCATCATCCTGCAATGATTCTGGAAAGATAATTTACCTCATCTTAAATGTATTATCTGATGTTGTCAATCTTCATTCATTCTTGGCTGATGGGTTCGGTACCGACCTCTCGAAACTGACTTGGCCATTATACATAGCTCGCACCAGCCAAAAACTCTCCAGCTAAGGCTCTGCCCACAATGCCTCTCTTCCCATTACCTCAGATCTCATTTGCAGGGTAGAAAATTGGACTCGTCAGCCAATGCTCTCAGCTAAGTGCTTTAAAAATTTCTGTTTTCATTGTCTTTTCTAGCAATATTTGACTAAAACTCTTTTCTCTTCCTGATATTGAGTGTGTGAATGCTTTGGCTATTTCTCCCACCTCCTTTTACCTTACATTATATCTTATTACCATCGTTGGTAATAGGCCTCCTCCTTTTCCTTCTTACCGTTGGTACTCTTTAGATATTAGTGTTGGTATCCTCTTCCCTTTTTCTCTCTGTACCTGTTGGGTATTTTTTCAATACCATTGCTGTTAAAACTGTTTAAAAAAAACAAACACCAACTCCTTTCCTTTCCTTTGTATTTGTGTGACGTGACTGTGTGACTCCCACCCGGAGCCGAGGCTTATTCTCCAAGGACTCCACCAGTTTATCCTCCTTCAACCTTCTTTCAGGGTTTGGAGCCCCCCCCCACTTTGACAATGCTGGTACGAGCTATCTTGGTGCAGACAGTGGACCTCACCTTTGTGCCCGAGTCGACTCTGTGGTTTTCTGCTCCTTTGGATCCGTTGCACACCTGGGACCGCAGTTTAGCTATCATGTTCCAAGATCCTTGGAACGGTTCCAGTTGTTTCCACTGTGCCGTCTATAGCTCTCAGAACTGTGACAGTTTTGAACCATCTCTTGGCTCCTGCTCTGGGTGGCAGCTAGTCGGAGTGGGGTGTGACCCCAATTCCAGGGTTGTCTTTCTTGGTTCCGGGCTCCCATCCTTCTTCAAGTGGGCCTGCCTTCCAGATTATGGAGAGAGCTTTGGTCTCAGGAGGCTCCCAGCTGGTTCCATCCTCATCGGAATGCCATATTTTCGTTTCCTCTGGTCACTCTGGTCTTTTACGTCTGGACAGTGGGCACACGAGCTGCGAGACACCTTGGTTCAGGGTCCCCCGTCTTCGGAGTCCTCATCAGAACCTCCCCCTGAGGAGCCACCCCGAAAAGAGGATATGCAAGAGGAAGCACCTAGATTCTCTAGAAGAATCAGTCACTGAAGACACAGATTACGATGACGGGGAAGCGCCCCCATGGTCAACCTCGGAAGATGTCTCCTTTGGAGACATCCTGGAAATATTAAAACAGAGGGGTGATTGGAAGCCCTCAAACCCATCCTCTGAGGAATCTGTCTTCGTGCAAGCTTTTTGTGTCCTTCTTGGTGACCCCGCCCGCTGACGACCCAGTTAAGTTGATCATTCAGCAAATTTGGAAGGCGCCTCACTCCATAAAGCCTATCCCCGGAGATCAGATAAGATTTTATTAGCCCCAGAAGATCAGCCCCATTGGTCTAAGGGTCTAGCAGTGGATGCCATGGTGGTGGCAGCAGCCACCAAAAAAGAACTTGCCGAGGAGAGTTCAACTGTCCATCCTCCTAACCAAGTCCCGGTCGATGGGCATATTTGGGAAGTGGGTATTTGCTTCAATGGCCTTCCCTATTTGGTCCTTGAACTTCTTGGCACACTTTACTAGACTCCATAGGGATCTGAAAATTGAGCTTTCAGACACCCTTGCCGGGGCAGTCTCTGACGAGGTTCGGGATAAGGTTGCCTCTTAGCTTGCCACACTGGAGTTGATCTCCAATTCGTCCATGCGACTTATTACTCATACAGCTGAAGGAACGTCTATAGCAGCAGGTGCAAGCGTTGCCATTAGGTGTCATGCCTGGATGCGCTTGTGTGACTTCACAGAGCCCCTTAAGTCTTCCTTTATCAACGCTGCTGTTGTTGGTACTTCCTTGTTTGGCCCGAAAGTTAGAGACACACTAGCCAGATGTGAAAAAGACTGGGCAGAGGGGGGAACTGTTCTGGAAGATCCCCCCCAATCCCCCCATCCCACACTCCCACCCCCTGTGGCAGAGGAGGTCTGCACAACTAGGGCTCCAGAGATTCCTTTTCTGGACAACCTTATCAGTGCTCCTCAACGGAGGCCCGATTGCTTACCTCTGGAGGTAGTCAGAGGAAGATTTTCTCTGCACCATTTGGCCTGGCTTACAATAACCTCAGATACCTGGGTGCAGAAAATAATTACCAGAGGTTACCACATCCCCTTCAGTCTTTTGCCAAAACCCCAAAACTGAATCCCCGATGTTCTACCCAGTCAGAGGGATCTAGCGGCAGTAGAGATTCAAAAGCTGCTTCAAAAAGGAGTCGTCCAAGTAGTCCCACCTCACCAAATAGGATCTGGATTCTACTCAAGATTCTTTTTAGTGCCAAAAAGACAGGGGACTGAAGACCAATCCTGGATCTCAGCCTATTGGACAAATTTGTACAACAGACAAAATTCCAAATGGTCACGGTTCAGTGTATCCTTCCCTTTCTAGAGAAGGACAATTGGATGTGCTCTATAGATCTTCATGATGTGTATTACCACATAAAGATGGACAAGCACTCCAGAAGATATCTCTGCTTCTGGCTAGGAGCCAGTTATTACCAATTCCTAGTGCTGCCCTTTGGTCTCACCAGAGCACCCAGGGTGTTCAACAAATGCATGGCAGTTGTAGTAGTTCATTTGAGACTACAAGGATTCCAGGTGTTTCCATATCTAGATGACTGGCTCCTCACCACGTCCTCCAGGCATCTACTGCTTTATGCCATAAATGTCGTTCTACATCTTGCCAAAACACTAGGTATTTCAGTCAACAAAGAAAAGTCACAGTTGACTCCCGCGCAATATCTGGAGTTCATCGGAGCTAGATTAAATACAGTATCCTCTGTAGCCTCCCTTCCTCTCCACAGACTGTTGAAGCTAAGATTGCAAGTTTAACTAATAATTTCCCAAAACAAAGTCCCTGCTAATCTGGTACTACAAGATCTAGGAGCCATGGCAGCAACGATAACGTTAGATCTGAAATAGGAGAATTCATTTGTCAGCAACCTGTGGGTATGGATCCGATATCGGATCCGAACCGGCATGGTTTATTCAGCTATGGATCCGAGCTCCTAGCTCCTCCCCTCACCCATAATGCCCTGCTCTCCCTACGTGACCCCAGATCTAGTTTGCCGTGCATGGTGAAGGCTGGGTCATCAGAGCTCCAAAAGCTAAGTCTTATTTAAAGGGTTTTAAAACTTTTAAAACTTTTAAGTTGTGTGAAAGTTATAGGTTTCCCTTCTGTTTATATCTTTTTTGGGTTAATTTAATATAGTTTTTACCCTCCCCTCGCTGGTTTGTAGTTGGTGTGTGTGTGTGTGGTTTTTTGGGGCCTTTGTGTGAATGTTTTAGTTTATTTTATTATTACTATTTTTTAAAAAAAAAAAAAAAAATAGTGATGTCTGAGGCCCCAAAGGCTGTTTTCTCAAAGTGCTCTGAGTGTGGCCATAAGCTTTCCCCTGCTGATGGCCACACTCTGTGCATTCGATGCCTTGGGGTTGAACACCTCACTTCAGGGTGTTCAATCTGTGCAGGGTTCAACCCCAGGGCATTGAAGGAGTGGAGGTCGAAGCTGGTCTTGGCGGTACTCTTGCCCCCAGACTCGGCTTCGGCCCCCGCCCCCTTGGCGGTCACTGCTTCGGCAGTCCCTGCCTTGCCTGCTCCCCCTCCTCCACCCGGGATTCAAACTCCCGCCAATGGGTCGGAGGAGAGGGAAGCCAGGAAAAAGGACCGGAGAGAGAGAAGCACCACAAGCGGCGGGCCAAGACCTCAGTTTCGGCCCCGCCGGCTAAGCGGGCTTCTCCTCCGGCCTCTCTGGCTGCTGGCTCTCCCCCTCCTCGGCTCCGGTCCCCGTGCTTTTCACCGGAGCCTGAGGATGAGGAGACCCGACCTCCTTCGAGGCTATCGAGGCGGCACTCAAGGCCTACCTCAGTAACCTCGTCGAGGTCTACTTACAGCCTCACCGATGCTGATCTGGACCGGATGATGCGAAGGTTCATCCAGGCCCAGATGCAGATGGGAGTGCTCCTGCCTCCCCCCCTCTGGGGGGGAGCTCGACCCCCTTTTTTAAGCCCATTGCTCCTTCTCCGACCTGCTACCCGGGTTCGGAGCGCACGGAGCCGGGCAGCCTCGGAGTTGCGGATGGGTCGGCGCCAACAGTACTGGGTACTTCAGATCCGACCCTGCCCTCGAGTCTGTCGGATCCGACCTCTCGGAGCCTTGGCCCGAGCTTCGGATCCGAGGGACTCAGTGTGCCTTCGGCGCCATCCTTGTCGGAGCACACTGGTCCCTCGGATCCGAGGGGCTCGGCGCCGGCTCCGATCCGCTCATCGGATCCGAGGGGGAGCCGACTTTCGGATCCTATTGTCGAGGCTGGCTCCCCCTCGGCTTTTGATGTAGTGGAGAGGGCTCTGTTGAGGGCATCCGGACCCCCGGCCCTTGCTTCGGCTCCGTCCCGCACTCCATCTGCTCTGGGCCAGGCTTCCATCACCCGGCCACTGGGACAGCCCGCTTCACTGCCCCAAGCAGTTCCTGTGGTTCTGGACATTGCTGGTGAGGGCTCCTCGGACAGCCCCCCCGAGGAAGCACCTCGCAAGCATTCGTGTAAGAGGAGGCACATAGACTCCCCCGAGTCTTTGACCGAAGACACTGACTTGGAGGAAGGGGAAGGTTCCCCAAGATCACCCCCTGAGGATGTCTCCTTCGGAGACATCATGGAAATGTTACGGATTAGAGGTGGGTGGTCTGCCCCAAAGTCTTCCTCGGACGAGTCAGTGTTCTTGGAGGCATTTGAAGCGGGCCCGTCTACCTCTTGGGTGTCCCCTCCTGCCGACCCCCTGGTGGACCTTATTACCACCAGGGCATGGAAGGACCCGGACACCGTGGAGCCAATCCCTAAGAGGCCCGACAGGATCCTTAGCCCCCCTGCTGACCGTGCCCACTGGAGCAAGGGACCCCCGGTAGATGTCATGTTATCGGCAGCAGCCACTAAGAGAAAACTCGCCCAGGAGAGTCCCTCAGTCCATCCCCCGAGCAAGGAGTCTCGGATGATGGACCGTTTGGGGAAGCGAATCTTTAGTTCAGCGACCTTCTCAGTGAGGGCGCTCAACTATTTGTCACACGTCATTAGGATGCAGCGCAATCTTATCAAGGAATACGCTGCATCCCCCCCAGAGTCCATATCGGAGGAGGACAAACTTATGCACTCCACCTGTATGGCCACTCTTCGTTCTGTGACTAACACCTCTATGCGGTTACTTTCCCACGCTACCGAGGGAGCCGCTAGAGCTGCGGGAGCAGGCCTAGTCACAAGACGGCAGGCCTGGCTCCGCCACTGCGATTTTACGGAGCCCTTCAAGGCGTCATTCGCGAACGCCCCCTTTGACGGCTCTGCCCTTTTTGGCAAGACGGTTCGCGATACCTTGGTTCAGAGCGAGAAGGACGGGAAGACGCTGTCTGCCTTTGGAGTCCCCTTCTCTGTGCCCCAGAGGTCCTACTCTAGGAACCAAAAGGGCCAGAAGAAGATGTGGTTTCAGAAGTCGCAGCATTCCCAACCCGCTCCGGACAACCAGTCCTTCCGCGGCAGAGGAGGACAGGGAGGACGCCGCCCTAGGGGCAGAGGGGCTCCCAGGAACTTTGGGTCCAGGGAACCTTTCCCTGAACGGCCCACGCAGCAACTCTGAGGGGTTGCCCGACTGCTCCACTCTGGAGGCATTCGGGGGACGTTTCTCGGAGCACCTAGCGGCATGGGAGTCCATTACATCGGACCGCTGGGTACTCCGGAATATATCCAGAGGTTACAAGATCCCCTTTCTTCATGTCCCAAAGTTAAAAATCCTCCCCGATGTTCCACCCGATCAGAGGGAGGCCGCTTCAGCAGAAATTGGCCATCTGCTGAGAAAAAGAGCCATCCAGCCCGTCCCCTCAGACCAGATCGGATCAGGGTTCTACTCCAGGTTCTTTTTAGTGCCAAAAAAGACGGGGGACCTAAGACCCATTCTAGACCTGTCCCTGTTGCACCTGTCAGTTCCCAAAGAGAAGTTCCGGATGGTCACTTTGCAGTCCATCCTCCCCCTTCTAGGGGAGAATCACTGGATGTGCTCTATAGACCTCAAGGACGCGTACTACCACATTCTGATGGACAGACGATCCAGGAGGTTTCTTCGCTTCCGGCTGGGAGCCAGTCACTACCAGCTCATGGTCCTTCCCTTTGGTCTCACCACAGCCCCCAGGGTGTTCACCAAAGTGTTAGCAGTGGTTGCGGCCCACCTGAGGCTTCAGGGGGTGCAGGTCTTTCCGTACCTAGACGACTGGCTTCTCACCGCCCCAACAAGGCATCTACTCTCTTTGGCAAGAGACTCCTTCCTTCGTCTAGCTCCCAACCTAGGCATCACGGTAAGCATAGAAAAGTCCAACCTGGTCCCTACTCAAACAATAGAATTTATAGGAGCCAGGTTAGACACGAGAAATTTAAGAGCCTTTCTCACAACAGAGAGGGTTCGGAATCTGCGACTCCAGGTGCGGGCCATCCTTCACTCCAGCTCAACACCTGCGGAATTGATCCTGAGGGCGCTAGGGTCTATGGCGGCAGCGATTACTCTTCTTCCGCACGCCTGCTTGAACATGCGGGTGCTTCAATGGACACTTCAGGTGCAATGGTCATTTCTCTCCCTCCCCCTGTATCATCCCATTGCAATCAGTAAGGCTTGCAAGTGGTCTCTCTTGTGGTGGCTCCATTCTCCGGACCTCCACAGGGGCCGCCCCTTTTGTGCATCTCCCCCTCTCGCCACGGTGACCACGGATGCTTCCCGCCTCGGGTGGGGGGGGCATTTTGCAGGCCGGATGGTCCAAGGCACGTGGAGCGATTCAGAGACCTCCCTGCATATCAACGTTCTGGAAATGAGGGCGGTGCTCTTGGCGTTGCAAGCACTTCAGGCCCTCCTTCCCCTGGGAACAATTGCGATTCAATCAGACAACATGTCGGTGGTCTGGTACATCAACAAACAGGGGGGAACCAGGTCTTACCCTTTATGTCGAGAAGCCATGAGAGTGTGGGAATGGGCGATCTCCACCAACCGCTTTCTCATCGCAACGCATATTCCGGGTCGAACCAACATCCTAGCGGACAAGCTCAGTCGCACCATTCTCTCCCCGTACGAGTGGTCTCTCAATTCTCAAATAGCGAAACGTATCTTCGCACAGTGGGGGACTCCCTGTTGCGATCTCTTTGCTTCTCCTTTAAACGCCAAGTGCGACAGTTTTTTCGCTCTAATCCCCCCTCCAGGGGATTTTCCGAGAGACGCTCTGGTGCATGCTTGGCCTCCCGGTCTTCTTTACGCATACTCCCTTCTACCTCTGATGCTACAAGTACTTCAGAAAGCCTCTCGGTTGGGGTGCAGAATGATCCTCATTGCCCCGTTCTGGCCTCGACAGATCTGGTTCCCTTACCTAAGGTCTCATTCAGTGAATCCACCTTGGATTCTAGATCCCATTCCGGATCTGATATCACACCCGCCGAACCTGCCAACTCTGAACCTAGACAACCTGAAGTTGACTGCTTGGCTGCTCCAGTTCCACTCCTAATCAGGACTCCCGGTGTCTCGTCCCCAGTTAAGGCCATTCTGGTAGTGGCCCACAAGCCCTCTACCAGAAAAATTTACTGCAGTAAATGGAAGCGTTTCTCCATTTGGGCAGAGCGGCAAGGCCTAGATCCTTTAACGGTTCCCCTTCCTTTGGTTCTAGATTTCCTTACTACTCTCTTTAATGATGGCGCCAGTAGTTCCACGGTCAAAGTTCAGCTGGCGGCCATATCTCATTACCATGTTGGACACGATTCAGGGTCTCTTATGTCGGCTACGTTATGCAAAACCTTCCTAAAAGGCACCCTTTTGCTCAGACCCCCTGTCAAAGAAACGGTTCCCCCGTGGGATCTTTCCTTGGTACTTCAGGCCTTGACCGCTCCCCCCTTCGAACCTGCGGCCACAGTCAATCTTAAATTCTTGTCCTTTAAGACTGCTTTTCTGGTAGCCATTACTTCGGCTAAGAGAGTTTCAGAGCTTCAGGCCCTGTCCATGAAACCGCCTTATTTGATTTTTCATCCGGACCGGGTGTACCTAAGGATCAATCCCTCCTTTCTTCCTAAAGTAGCTTCGGAAGCTAACATTAATCAGTCCATCAACCTCCCTGTTTTCTTCCCTAAGTATCAAAACAAAGGCGAATACAAGCTGCATTCCTTGGATGTTCACAGGCAGCTTCGTTTTTACCTTCATAGGACAGCTGGTCATAGGCAATCAGACCAGTTGTTCATTTCTTTTGCCAAATTCAATCTGGGTAAACCAATTTCCAAAGTTTCTTTGTCACGCTGGATTTCTCAGTGTATTCTGTTGGCGTACCAAGCCTCTGGGAGGCCCGCACCAGAGGGAGTCCATGCTCATTCGACCCGGTCTGTCTCTACTTCAGCGGCCTTTAAGTCTAGGGTTCCTCTGGATGACATTTGTTCAGCAGCCACTTGGGCTTCATCTCATATCTTTATTACTCATTACAAGCTGGACGTCACTTCTAGAGGTAGAGCATCCTTTGGCTCCGCGGTGCTCCGGAATATCCTTCCATGATGGCCACCCAAGATTCAGGTAGCTGGGGACTCTGTCCCACAGGTTGCTGACAAATGAATTCTCCTACTTCAGAATTAGAAGTTATGTACTTACCATAACGTTCCATCTGAGTAGGTGGATTCATTTGTCTGCTACCATCCCGCCCTCCTATCCCCCTGGCCTTGTCAGTTTCCTGCATAGGGTGTGTTACCCTTTGGTTAGGGTAGCTGGTGCAGGGCAAACTCGATCTGAGATCACGTAGGGAGAGCAGGGCATTATGGGTGAGGGGAGGAGCTAGGAGCTCGGATCCATAGCTGGATAAACCATGCCGGTTCGGATCCGATATCGGATCCATACCCACAGGTTGCAGACAAATGAATCCACCTACTCAGATGGAACGTTATGGTAAGTACATAACTTCTAATTCCCCTAGCGAGGTATCACATGAAGCTGCATCAGTGGCTCTTGGCATCACAATGGTCAGTTCTAACGTACCCCATGTCCCATCCAGTCTTGACAACAAATTGCTGCAAAAAGGATTTATCTTGGTGGATGACGCCAGAAGAGAATCTATGGGGTCACCCCCCAGCCCAAGGCCGTAGTGACCACGGACGCTTCCCAGATAGGGTGAGCGGGGGTCATTTTCTGGGAAAGACCATTCAAGGTACTTGGTCCCTGCAAGAGGCCAGTTTGCACATCAACTTCTTAGAATTGAGGGCAGTGCTTTTAACGTTGCAAGCATTCCAGTTTGTCCTTCCTTTGGGGACAATTGCAATCCAGTCAGACAACATGTCCATAGTCTGGTATATCAACAAACAGGGGGGAAACAAGTCCTACCCTCTATGTCGGGAAGCCCTAAGGATTTGGCAATGGGGCTATCGCTTCCAACCACTTTCCGATAGCAACACATATCCCGGTGAACTCCAACGTGATTGCGGACAAACTTAGCAGATGTATCCACCTGCCTCATGAGTGGTCTCTCAATTCCAGTGTAGCCACGATGATCTTTTGTCGATGGAGTCAGCTGTGCTGCAACCTGTTTGCTTCTCCCATAAACCACAAATGCAGCAGCTATTTTGCCCTAATCCTCCCTCGCTTGGAGTCCCCGAAAGGCACACTTCTTCTCGATTGGCCCCCGGGACTTCTGTATGCCTTTCCCCCAATCCAACTGATTCCCCTAGTTTTTGAGGAAAGCCCAATGGTTGAGAAGCAGAGTAATTCTCATTGCACCTTACTGGCCCCGTCACGTCTGGTTCCCCTTTCTTTGGCCTCATCTGGTTCACCACCCATGGACTCTGGACCCAGCTCTGGGACTACTGTCTCACCTTTAGGTTCTGGTGTATCACAGTCTTCAGAATCTCAGGCTGATGGCTTGGTTTCTCCAATTCCAGTAATTGCCAGGCAGAATAACTTGTCCTTTCCAGAGCAAAAGATACTTCTGGCTTCCCATAAACCATCCACCAGGAAGCTTTATCTAAGCAAATGGAAAAGATTTTCATTTTGGGCGTCTACAAACTACATAGACCCTTTTTCAGCATCAATTGATAAGGTCCTGGAATATTTAGCTACCTTACTTGAAACAGGGGCCTCTACACCTACAATTAAGGTTCATTTTGCTGCCATTTCAAATTTTAATAACGTTTTTTATGACCATTCCTTGACGTCTCATTGTCTATGCAGATTTTTTTTAAAGGCGCTCTCCATTAAAACCCCCATTAAAAGACCCTGTAGCACCATGGGATTTGACCTTAGTCTTACAATGTGTAGTTCAACAGCCCTTTGAGCCAGCAGCTACTTGTGACCTCAAGTTTTTATCTTGGAAGATGCTTTTCCTAGTAGCTATCACATCAGTAGGTGAATTTCAGAGTTACAGGCTTTATGTGTGAGTCATCTCTATATCATTTTCACAGAGAAAGAGTATCACTCAGAACCAATCCCACCTTCCCTCCCAAAGTGGTATCAGAGTCCAACATCAGCCAGTCCATAGACTTACCAGTCTTCTTCCCAAATTTTGCAAACAAAGGAGAGTACTGTTTACATTTGTTGGACTTCCACAGAAAATTACGTTTTTACTTGGGCAGAAAGAAATCTTCTAGAAAATCAGACCAACTATTTCTATCATTTTCAGGACCCAGACTGGGCAAACCTGTATCAAAGGTCACTTTGTCAAAATGGCTTAGAGACTGCATTACCTTTATATACAGTCAAAATAAACCAAACTGTCAACTACAGTTAGAGCTCATTCTACACAATCTGTTTCCAGTTCAGCGGTCTTTCATTCCAGAGCTCCTATGGAAGACATATGTGCAGCTACAACTTGGGCTACTCCACATACCTTTATCACTCATTACAAATTAGACATGGTTTCCAGTGGAAGAGCATTCTTTGGCTCTATGGTGCAGGGCCGCCCAGGATCTAAAGTAGCTGGGGACACTGTCTCATCAGTCAAGAATGAATGAACAACAACAGATAAAGAAGTTGTGATGTTATGTAGTCCTATCTCGCCTACATTCTTACCCGTGGCTCAGACTCGGCTGACGTTTTTAGCACGAAGTCTTTCATTGGCTGGGCTAAGCAGGTATCCCATGGTGCACTGCTCCATATCCCCAGATCTATTTTGCCGCTTGTGTAGCTCGGACGTGGTCTCGCTTGGTTGTGGCTAAGTACCCTTTTTTTTCTTGTCTTGCAGATAAGTTTTGGTCATAAACAAAAAGCTATTTTCAAAACTATTGTCTCTAGTGTTATTTGAGGTTGCGATCGTGTGCTTGTTTTGTGTGGTATCCCTCTGACTGTTCCCTCGGGCTAGGCCCGTTTTTAGTTAGAGGACCTAGTCCTTCTCAGGTTGCTTTCTGTGTGTATACGGTCTAAACCGTTTAAGTTAGAGGTTTGGGCTATTCCCTTTCCTTGTGGTCATCAACCGTTTTTTGATTAGAGGTTTTTGACATTGCTCTCTTGTGTGTGCGTTCGGTCACTGTTTATTTTTTTTTGGTTCCCGCATTCTTGTGGTGTGAGTGTCTGTGAGTTCTTGTCAGACTTGTTTCTGCGTTGTTGGTGTAGTTGTGCAGATGTCCAAATATTCCAAGGAGCACAAACTTTCGGGTTTCAAAAAGTGCTCTAAATGTGGGTACAAAAAGTCCATCACCGTTGGGCATACCATTTGTGTCTATTGCCTGGGAGCCATTCAGCTGCAGGGGTCCTGCAGTTTTTGCCACGCGTTCAGTCCTAGAGTTCTCCAAAAGAGAAAGAATAAGCTGATTTTAAAGGGACTCTTGAAACCCTCTTTTGAAGAGGCTATGGATTCATCTCCCAGTGGTAAGTCAAAATCTGCCAAGTCTAAAAAGAGATCTCTGGCTCCGTCACTTTCATCGGAGCCTCCGGAGAAAGTCTCAAAAATTGCATCAACCTCCTCGGCACCGCAGGAAGTGTCGGTGTTGACGGAACCGGCGTCGGCTCCAATTATATTGGAACCTCTTAGGAGCCAATCTCCCAGTCTCAGACCCGTTTCTCCTGAGAGGAGATTTCAATCTCCCTCCCTGTCCTCCAAATCCTCCAGGACCCTTTCAGATGTGGATGTTGATAGGGTGGTCCAGAGGTTCCTCCAGTTACCGGTTTTGGCAAAATTGTTTTCGGCTCCGGCCCAGTCGGCTCCGGAGCCCGTCCCGACCCCTTCTTCGATCATTTCTCCTCCGAGCACACCTCTGTCTTCGGAGCCGGAGTGTCCTGCACCGTGTGATGTTCCTAGGCCGGTTCGATAGCCCCTTTGGTTCCATTGGTACCGACATCGGCTCCGACCCCATCAGCTCCGTCCTTGGGGTTCGGGACTCGGGATTCTTCGGTCGGGCCCAAGGGGGACATCTTGGGGCTTATTTCGGTTCTGAGACTCTCTCTCTCTCTGTGCCTCATCTCAGGGAACTCCAACCCCCCATCATGGCCTCGGAGACTGGTCGCTCCTCGGACTCGGGGGAGGGCCTGCCTTCGAGGCTATGCGGACCGCGCTGGCCAGATCGTCAGCTACATCAGGCGAGTCGGTCACTCTGTCCCCCACCACTCTGGTGAGAGCCTCTGATCCCCACCTGTCCATGAACAGCAGAGCACCAGGGCCTAGGGATACCCCCATGAGTGGTCCCCAAATTTCTGAGGGCCCCTCAGAGTTCGTGCCTGAGGAGCCCCCCAGAAAGAAAACATGCAAGAGGAAGCACGTAGACTCCCAGGATGAGTCCCTCACCTCTGATACTGACCTCGAGGAATCGGAGGGGTCTCCCAAGTCATCCTCTGATGATGTTTACTTCTCTGACATCCTGGAGATACTGAAACAAAGAGGTGACTGGCCATCCAAAGCCCCTTCCGAGGAGGAGTCAGTATTCCTTAAGGCTTTTGGTGCTCAGCCCTCCGCCTCCTGGGTTTCCCCACCCTTCGACAAGCTCCTTGATCTAATATGTCGAAGGATGTGGGAAAACCCTGATTCTTTGGCGCCCGTGCCCAGGCGTCCCAACAAGTTTCTTTCTGCCCCCCAGGGCAAAGAGTTTCTGTCCAAGGGAGTCCCTGTAGATGCCATGGTGGTGGCGGCAGCCACTCAGAAGGAAGTAGCAGAGTCTTCTTTCTCCGTCCATCCTCCTAACAAGGAGTCTAGGACCATGGACCGGTACAGGAAGCGTACCCTCTCGTCAGCAACCTTTACCTTACAGTCGCTGAATTACCTGTCTCACTTCACTTGAACAAATGATTCTGTTTGCTCCACACTGGCCTCGCCAAGTCTGGTTCCCCTTTCTTCAGCCATACATTGTGGACACTCCTTGGATTCTGGACCCTCAACCAGATTTACTGACACACATGTCGGGACAGTTACACCCCTCCCTGATGACCCTCCGGTTGACAGCCTGGCTACTCCACTTCCATTGTTAGTTAGACTTCATAAATTCTCACCAGAAGTGGCTCATATATTATCGTCCTCTCATAAGCCATCTACTAGGAAGATTTATTCTAGCAAATGGAAGAGGTTTTCTATCTGGGCGCATACCCAAGGCATTGATCCTTACACAGCTCCAATTGCTTCAGTCTTGGAGTTTTTGTCTATGCTTTTCCATCAGGGTTCCGCATCAGCTACCATCAAAGTTCAATTGGCAGCGATCTCTAATTTTCATGTCGCTAATGAGCCTAGTCTCATGGCTCATAGACTATGCAAGGCTTTCCTAAAGGGTACTCTGTTGCTCGTCCCCTGGTTTCCGATCCAATCATGCCCTGGGATCTCAATTTTATCCTACATGCCCTTACCTTACCACCTTTCGAGCCTGCAGCTACCTGTGAATTGAAATTCTTGACCTGGAAAACAGCCTTCTTAACAGCAATCACTTCAGCAAGGCGAGTTTCAGAAATTCAAACCCTCTCCATTAAACCTCCATACTTAATCTTCCATAAGGACAGGGTTTCTCTTAGACCAAACCCTTCGTTCCTTCCTAAAGTGGCTTCCATGTCTAATCTTAATCAATCCATTGAGTTGCCTGTGTTCTTTCCTCAGTTTTCGAACAAGGCAGAATTTTGATTTCATCAGTTGGATGTACACAGACAATTACGCTTCTATCTGCACTGAACAAAAGATATCCGGAAGTCTGATCAACTTTTTGTTTTCCTTTTTGGAAACCAGAATGGGATCCCCGGTCTCCAAGGTCACACTATCCAGATGGATATCTAGTTGTATCTCTTTCGTCTACCACGCAGGAGGGAAAGATTTGCCATTTCCGGTCAAGGCTCACTCTACTCAGGCTGTTTCTACATCTACAGCCTATCAAGCCAGATTGTCAATGGATGATATATGTGCAGCAGCTACTTGGGCTTCTACTCACACATTTGTTTCTCATTACAAATTGGACGTGGTTTCTAGGGGCAGGTCGTCCTTTGGCTCCACAGTTCTCAGGAGTATTTTCCTATGAGCCACCCAGGGTGTAGGTGCTAGGGACGCTGTCCCATGGGTACGAATGTAGGCGAGATAGGACTACATAACATCAAGAAGATATGTACTCACCATAACGTTCGATGTATGTAGTCCATCTCGCCTCACATTCTTACTTACCCTCCCACCTTCCCACTTCCTAGAGGATTTGGATGTTAGGTTGTTCATCTACAGAGTTCCCTTACTTGGCTTATTCTTTTACCTGGATGTTGTGTATGCATGGGGTACGAATGAGTTTTGCAGCAAACTAGATCTGGGGATATGGCGCAGTGCACCATGGAATACCTGCTTAGCCCAGCCAATGAAATACTTCGAGCTAGAATCTCCGAACCCACGGGTAAGAATGTGAGGCGAGATGGACTACATACATCGAACGTTATGGTGCGTACATAACTTCTTGTTCTTACCATAATGTTCCATTTCTGTTGCCAGTCTTCATTCATTCTTGACATCCCACCCTCCTACCCCCATCAAAAAGACTCCTGGAGGTTCAGATCTAGTCCTGGGATGTTATACGGTTATACCTTAGACAGGGCCTCTGTATTTTCTTAACTGCTAGGCAAACTGAATCTGAGGTAATGGGAAGAGAGGCACTGTGGGTATAGCCTTAGCTGTAGAGTTTTGGGCTGGCACGAGCTATGTATAACGGCTGAGTCGGTTCCAAGACGTTGGAGCCAAACCCATCAGTCAAGAATGAATGAAGATTGACAACACAGATGGAATGTTATGGTAAGAACATCTTTTTGTAGCAAGGGATTATTAGTGACATTTTTGCATAGAAACTGAGGACTGGTGAATCAAAGTCTTCATCTTCTAGTTTTCCTTTGCACGCACATGGTTTATACTACCCAAAGATTGCTCAAGGTATTGGCAGTGTTTCTATGCATTGACAGCACTTTCCATCATCATCCTGTCTGAACACTGCATGATGTGGCCTTGTAGTTTAGATTCTTCCAGGTAGAGTAGATGATATAAAAAAAGAGACGGAGCGAGAGAAAGTATGCTCACCTAACCTGTCTGTGGAAGTAGTACTGTTGGGCATGTTTCTTTATAAGTGTATATGTACCCATTTAAGACTATCACTGGACTGTGCATGACACACATGTATGCTTGTATCCCTTTCTTCTGATCTCATCTGTGAGATACTCTGTTAATAGCGCCAGCCTTTGTGAGTCTTTCATGGCTAACTTCCATGCACGTGCTGTGCAGCTTTTCTCATATTCAGCAGTATATTTGCCCTGCTGGGCCAGTATATAAAATACAGCTCTCCCTAGTTTGGCAATATATTTTTGACTATACCTTCCCAGGGGCACTTCCTGAAAGCCTTAGTAATGTCAAGTAATATATACCAAAAACATTTATTATCCTTACTCAAAACATTATATAAGAAAGCGGCTAACAGGTCACTGAAGAGGTCAAACATATTACTAAACTTATTTGATGAACTTATTGAAATACTCAGAAATGTCAGTTAAATGGGACTGTTTGTAATTCTAATTGTGTTGCTTTGGCTGACCAGAATGTCATATTCACAGGGGGAAAGAGATCTTGGAATGGATGAGATGTGCATCAGAAAGACTGGTTTAATTTCTTTACTAGACGTACCACAGCTGAGTTCTGCAGCATCAACAAGTGTCGACACAGCAGCTGCCCGTCAAACAACCAGACAAAAAAGAGAAAAGATAAAAGGCTACAGTGTGCGCCAAGGGGTGGAATTTGAGGTTGATTCTGAGAGCAGTCTTTTGCTAGAGACAGTGTGTATTTCAACTGAGCAGGAAGGATCTGTGTCTGAAGCAGAGGAACCTCTTTGCCCTGACATACGTTGTTCTGTATCAGAGGTATTTATTTTAAATTCATTACTCACTTCTACTCTATCTGTGTCTTGATCTGTAACACAGACTGAACTAAGTAGACACACAATGTATGGAAAAGATGTTTAAAAATTCAAACAGGTGTTTAGTTGATTTAACCAAAGTTTATATGTAGTGTATATCAAGAAAAGCACATATTTCCATGGGAGTTAGTGTTTCTTATTACTTGAATACCTAGGCATACTCCCGCATCCTGCTAATGATTATGTTAGTCAAGTGAGTGTGTGCGTGTGTGTGTGGGTGTGTGTGTGTATATGCATATATGTGTGTGTGTGTGTGTGTGTGTGCATGCATGCATGCGTGTGCGTGTGCGTGTGTGTGTGTGTGTGTGTGTGTGTGTGTGTGTGTGTGTGTGTGTGTGTGTGTGTGTGTGTGTGTGTGTGTGTGTGCAAACGTCTGTCTTTCCTTCTCTGGGTGTACTTGTGTGTATGAGCCGTGATCACATTATTTCACTGAAGTCATTAACTGTTCTTTCAGTCGGTTTATATATGCATGATTGCCAATCACATTTGTGAAAGTAATTGAAAATATAAAATTCCTTTCACATTTATAAAAACAAATGTTACTTTCAAAACTTGAAATGTTTAGCTTTGTTTTTCACAGGGAGCTGTTCCATCCTGCATTCCTTCTGTTGGGATTTCACTCCCACACCTTTTAGCAAGTTTTTAAAAATAAAAAAAAATGTGTAATTACCCTCACAGTACCAGTGGGGACCTATGCCTGTCTGTCTGCACATAAGTGTGTGTGCATGTATGCGTGTGTGTGTGTGTGTGTGTGTGTGTGTGTGTGTGTGTGTGTGTGTGTGTATGTGCAAAAATCTATCTATATATATATATATATATATATATATATATATAGAGAGAGAGAGAGAGAGATGTATATATATATATATATATATATATAGATAGATATGTGTATATGTATGTATATATATATATATATATATATATATATATATATATAAATATATATATATATATATATATATGGGTCTAGGACATTTCACTGAAACTCAAATGACTAAACACAAATCACTGAAAGCATAATTCACTGAAAACTCAATTCTCTGAAACACATTTCACTGAAAGTTATATATGGCTTTTTCTCCACTGTAGTGCGACCCTGGAGTTAGTATATATAGTAAGGGGGTTGTGGGAGGGCGTAACCCTCCCACATATTTTGTATGTAGATGTATGTATGTGGGGTTGGGAGTGTATTCATTTATTCATTCATCAATCTGTTTAAATAGCAGATCCTAGATAAAGTCTGGTACACAGTTGTCACATTCTCATAAGGGCATGGGGCCCAAATGGAGAGATGATAAATATAGCAAGCAAAAGAGTAGTATTGCTGAAATTGAATTCATCCTCAAGTCTTGGTTAGTACCTTCATGAGGTGGACCCTGTTTTGTACAAAATCTTACCAGCAAGACACTGATATATAGACTGTATTTTATGTAGCATATATCATGAATAGAAGTAGGTTACAAAATAAAAAGATAGCTGGGCGCACAAGAACCAGGATAAAAAAAAGTGCCCAGTCTTGGTAGGCGCACTGGTGCCAGGATTGACAGTGTAGAATTCTCAGGGCATGGAAACATTCCTGCAATGGGGTTAGGCTGCCCCCCCGTTGTAGAAAGAATGGATCCCCAAATTAAGGAGAAACCAGTGGAGTGGGAAACATCTGATCAGTTGCCAGATAATTTGGGGCCTTCCATAGGAAACCAATACAGAGTTTCAGTTTGAGTTGCACAGCAAGGGGAAAGAAAATGAAACTGTCGCAACTCTGACTCAGCCATTGTTGTGGGATGATAGACCAGTGAGTTCCCAGTTGAAAGAGCAATGGATGACACAGGATGAAACAGAAGAGAATGTGGTACAGGGAGATTCTGTGGAACTATCTATAGAATGCTCCTTGAAATTGATTACATGAATAAATCTGCAATAGTGGGACTATGTACATATCTGCTGACCTTACAAGACCCAAACTTAGTGAAAGTTTTGAAACATGAGGAGAATAAGTCTAACTTGAACTCCCTGCTTAGTTTAGCAGAAGCATATCGTCAAGCGGGAATGGAAATCAAACCAGACGTAGATAAAAATCAGGCAGCAACTGAAAAAAAAACAACAGACAGAATATAAGATGAAGGATCAGATAAGAAGGCAAGAAATGTGGAAAATGCATAAATATAGTTGCAAGTGTAGAAAACACTTGGAACAACCTCATGTTGATTAGGAAAGGCCTCAGGAATGGTTAAGGAGAGGTGAATTTACACCAGAAGATGAAAGGTTAATATTGGCGGCCGAAGATAGTGGACTACGTACACGTTGGTTTACAAAGTCCATTGAATATGTGGGAGAAACTGACAAATACAGGTTTTATAAAACAGAATTGGAACAGTTGCACATCTTGTTGGTTGGGATATACTGATGGCAGAAGGACTGTATACTGAAAGTTATAATAATGTGGCAAGACTGCTGCACTGGAGATTGTACAGACATTATAATATAATAATTAGCTGAAAAATACTGGAAACATGAACCACAAAGCATCGTAGAAAATGATAAAGTTTGTATCATATGGGCTCATCCATTAACAACAGTTCAAAAAAGAGATGCAAGAAAACCAGATAGAGTAGTCCATGAAAGAAGACAAAACTAGCATTGATTATTGAAATTGCTATACCCGGTGACTACAGAGAGACAAAGTCATAAAATACCAGGATTTGCAGGCAGAAATGTGGGCAATGTGGAAGAAAGACACCCAGGCACTTCCAGTAGTAGTAGGAGCAACGAGTCTTATAAAAAAGAATTTACAATCGTACTTAGATATGTTACCGATACATGTAACTCCATACAAATTACCGAAGGAGTCCATTACTAGGCACATTGCTGGTGCTCCGAAGAGCACTTCTGGCTGACATCAAAGATTGAAACTACTAATTTCATAAACTTTAATCATAGTTTGATTTAGGAATGGGGTCCATTCCTGTCATGGTATTAGAAACCCAAGCGATTTTTGGAGAAATTAAAAGGCATAATGGTAGGACTGTGCAGAAGTGGGCTTAGTCTGTATGATTGACATGCCAAATTGCCGTTATGTCATATGCAAATGATGCATGATTGACTGACATGCAAATCTGCTAGTGACAAGCTCCATTGTCAACATCCTGTCACTTAGTAAACTCCCAATGATCTCTTACCACAAAAAGTTTTTTTTTTAAGAGATAAGATTGGCAAGTTGTCGGTGATCATCATGGATATTGATAAGCACATAGCTGAAACTGCAGTCTTTGCATCTGACCTGGGGTTACCAAGAAAAGGGTCTGAAATTATTGTTTGCCTATCAGTCAAAAAAAAATGATTTCAATAAAACAAATGCATATGCTGAACCTATTTGCTCACTCCTGAAACATAACATGCAGGTTTTATCCCTTTAGTAAAAGGTTGAAAACAATTATCAAAACTTGCTTCAAAATCACTTTAAATGAGAATACACAATATTGTGTCACTATGTTTCCTCCTCGACATTGCAGAGCTGATAAAAGAAGATGTTCTGCAGCACTTCTAAAATGTGCGGCAGTACTTGAATCTGCATGTCTTCTTGCTTATGAACAGTGTCAAATCAAAACATCAGCACTATTTCTGAAACTTATCCTACACTGCAAGGTAGTCTTGCAGCCTTCATCTCAAATAACATTGCATTTTCCCTTACATTGTAATTACATTACTTTCAATCACTTAAAAATGAGTGGTAGTCATTAAAATGCAACAACCAAGAAGGATTTCCAAGACTCCATGATAAAAGTGTTGGTTCCAAAGCAGTGAAACAAGGAATGTGACACTAAGTTTTTAGCCTCGAACTTGTCACGAAGAAGTCAGCAGGTTAATTATGCCTTAAAACTGTTGACAGGAATAATATCCCAGTCGAAACACAAAAAGCAAATGCTGATACAGTTTTGTAACAGAAGATAATTCAAAGCACAGTTGGTGCTCAAAAACTTTTCTCTAACTTTCCTGTCACCTGCTCGATGGATTTGGACCACAATATTTCAGGCATACTTGTATCCTAGTCGTGCCTGATTCCCTTTGTTCCCTTTTAACAGTATTACTAAAGTCTTTATAGTAGGAATAATTGCAGGCACGTACTTTTGTCACAACTGTATCCTTTTCATGTTATAGAAATTGTTTAACTCACCTAAAGTTAGCCTATACCGACATGCTGAATACCTGATGAATATTCATAAGGCCAGTGAGGACATTCCATGAATATTCATTAGATATTCATACACAAGGTGTTGGGTGGTGGACAGGATTTAGGCGGGCCTTGCTGCTGTGCATCCATGAGGGGTACTATGATACAATTATGCCCTCATAAGTTTATTAACATTCTTAGCCCATCATTTACAAGTTATCTACATCTCTGGTTCATCATAAGAGTTACAGAAACCTACCATATCTACACCAATTGCTAAAAACTAAGGTAAAAATTTGCATATGCCCATGTGCCAAACACAGATCTCCTTAATTCCAAAGCATCTTAGCCCATCTAAAACAGTATACCAAACTCAAATCTACCCTTCATTAAAAAAAAAAGAAATGTGAGATAAAATATAAAAAAGTAAGACACAAACTGGGTTTTCCATTCTCTTCATTATAAAAAAAACAAAAAACTGAGAATAACTTTTTTTTCCCATTTATTCTTGTTAACTGGAATAGAGCACTAATCCTTATGCATCTTTTCCAGACTCATCCAGGGAGCAATGACTGGCTAAGTGACTTGCTCAGAGTTATACAGCACACAAATACAAGTGAAAGAAATCAAAACTGTACAGGAAGCAACTCGCTAACAGTTTGGAGCTTTAACCCACCACGCCAGCTGCCAGACAACTTCACACACTGCACACAAAAAAACATACTTGCACCTCTTCCTCACCTCCAGAAAAACACTACCCATATCAAACAGCTACTTTAAATAAAATTTATGGATTTCATAATAAAAAAAAGAATAAAATATTACTGCCGCCAAAAAGAATCTGTCAGTATTACAAACATTAAGTCAGAGCTATGCGTTTATAACCCTCTTCCAAAATATAACCCTATCGCATAATCCTCTCCAAGACAAGTGCTATACATCAGTGAGCACAACTTTTGCAGGGGTCTCCCCTATTTAAATTTCTGAACTTAAAATCATTCCTCTTTTTAGCCAGCCTTCTCACATTCAGAACCTCAACACTCCATCTTCAGTCTCTTCCCTTGTAGCACTATTTCCTTACTTTTTCAATGCTCAAGCTTCACTGAGTAAACCCAGCTCTTCAATAATGTACGCAAGATTTTGGGAATCCCCCTCTTCGAATCTAAAAACATTGCAGACATACCCTCAGTACTACTCAGAATTGAAAAAAATACTCTAAATGAAAAAAAAATGTTTATGTTTTCAGTATAGTTCAGTTTCTTAATTGATAAAGCTATTCTGTAACATTGTCTTATCTTACTAGCTCAGAGAAAACCTCATTGCAGCTCCTTCTCAGATCTTCTGCTCATCACCCTTCCTCCATTCGTCTTCTCTAATCTCCCTTGCTTCTACCCCTGCCTCCATTGCCCTTCTGTAAACACACCATTCCCTCTCCTCCTTTCATAGGTTCATAGATTAGTACTAAGCTAACTGCCCTTGCGAGCCATTTTAAGCCTAGCCAGTTATCCCTTGTGAGGCTCAAACCCTGCACCTCGTGTTTGTAAGGCAACCACCTTAACCATTAGGCCACCCTCCCAACCTACTCACTTCTGTCTATTCCCTCCCCTCTCCTTCTCTAAACACACCATTCTCCCCCCTTCCTCCTTTCACTCCTGTCAAGCGCCTCCGCTCTCCTTCTCTAAACACACCATTCCCTCTCCTCCTTTCACTCCTGTCTAGCCCCTCCCCTCTCCTTCTCCAAACATACCATTCTCCCCCTTCCTCCTTTCACTCCTGTCTAGCCCCTCCCCTCTCCTCTAAACACACCATTCCCCCTCCTCCCTTCACTCCTGTCTATTCCCTCTCCTTTCCTTTTTTTCAGCTCCTTTATTACTTACTGTACTTATTGTACTTGCTATATCTATGTTATTGCCAAACTCCTTTCATGCTGTTTACGTATTGCAAATTTCAGAAAAAAGCTACTGCTTTGTGTTTTGCTAAGAATGCCTCTGTTAAAAGGTGGCTGTAGTATCTTAACATCTGTTGCGTGTAAATCTATTAAAAATGTACATCTGGGCTGACCTGAAAATGGCCCATTTTGATCAGAGCTCTGCCTTGATTAACCAATTTAAATAAATAAATACATAAATAAATAAGAAAAAATGGTTGTCAGTGCCAAACCAGAAAAAAAAAATCTTAAATTCTTGACATCTTCCAGTTTTTACAGTTGATTAAAATGAAATGCATTTGCAGTATAAAGCTAATACTTAATTCAAAAAAGTTTGCAGCATGCTGTTCAAAAAAGTTTACACATGCTGTATATGTCTTATGCTTTTACTATTGATTTATTCTGTGCAATAGTAGAATTTAAATTTATGAAAATTGCATATTTGTTGTAATCTGTGATTGTATATTTTGTTAAATATCCCATTTGTTTTCCAAAATGCCCTTTCACATAAACCTGTTATTTCAGGACTTTCTTTAGTAGTGAAAAGGTGTACTCTTCATTGATGGGTACACTCCTGATGGAGGGGGCTAGTTGTTGGTGAGCTAAGTTCTAAAAGCTGGTACACAGGATAGGACGCATTTCCAAAATTTCTGGGGATTCTCTTGGTCTTTAGTATTGTAGTTTGAAGTCCATTTCTTAAGGTTGCTGAGGTGACTGAAGAGAACAGACTTCTGCTTTTTCTCCATTTTAAGTTAATATGAATGATATATGTAGTCTTAGGGTTATTTACAAATTCAGCATAAAATAATTAGTTTATAATTAATTTCCTTATTTTGCTGAAGTATTATCTATGTTTATTTTAGATGTTCATTATCTAATAACATTGATAGCTGTGCATGTTTATATTCTCTTAATTCATAACTCACCTACTGAAAAATGTTCATGGTCATATCCCGTGACTCTGCTACATAAGGTCTAAGAAGGCTGATCACTGATAGTAATTTCTAGGGGTCTATATTAGAACATCGAAGTTTCAGGACTTCGAATGTTCTAATTTTGACCCCTAGTAACCGAAAACTGATAACATCGAAAATTCAGAACAGCAAATTTTTTCCTAGGGAAAACATTTGTTGTTCCAAAACACATACACACAACACAAACACACCAAACAAACAGCAATCCACACACATACACCTAAAATCTTACATCTAACCCTACACTAAATTGTACATACACCACTATCTACCCACTTACCTTAACCCAAACCCTAACACTAAGGTCCATCACTATCGCACACACACCTCACCTGCACCCTAACCCTAACTCACCTACCCTGCCCTAACCCTCACGTCCACACATCCGCACACTTACGTGACCCGCGCCCTAACCCTAACCCTAACTCACCTAACCCACCCTAACCCTCACGTCCACACAATTTCACACTTAACCTGAACCCAACCCATAACTTTCCACCACAGCGCTGAAAATAGCGAAGCCACAGGGAACGGACAACTGAATTCATTCCCTAGGAAAGAATTTGGTTTTCTGTAACTTCGCTATTTTCAGCTTTCGCTGAATAGGGGTTGATATTAGAACATTCGAAGTTCTGAAACTTTGATGTTCTAATATAGACCCATTTCTAGGAATGCTGATCAGATATAGTAATTTTCAGTGAAAATACTGGCTGTGCACGTCTTCCTATAATACTGTAAACATTTTCTTATTTTGCATATTTCACCTAGTTGTTGTTCTTTCGTTATGTGTTCCAGCCTTCTTTCTTCTTATGCTTGATAAAATGTTAAAATGCAACAATTTATTTTAGAACTTCTGTTCTTGACTTCACAGTTCAGGTCATTATATGGCTTGCTTATTGGTGGCAGGAATATGTTCTGACAATATGCACATTAACCCGTAAGACATAACTGCTATAAAAATATGCACTGGAACATGGGCCACTATAATATATTACTTAAGTAAAGTCAACATCAGAAAGATTGGGTCATGAAAGTCTTACTGTATTTCAGAAATATCCAAGAGGTAGGGGTATGTGTGCATATGTGGTCACACATATGTGCAGACACATACAATGGATATAAAAAGTTTACACACCTCTCTTAAAATGCCAGGTTTTTGTGATATAAAAAGATGAGACCACAATAAATCATTTCAAAACTTTTCCCACCTTTAATGTGACCTATAACCTGTACAATTCAATTGAAAAACAAAAAAACTGTTAGGGGAAAAGATATAAAAATAAAAAAACGTAGAATAAGCTGATTGCATCAATGTGCACACCCTTAAACTAATACTTTGTTGAAGCATATTTTGACTTAATTACAGCATTCAGTCTTCTTGACTAGGAGTCTATCAGCATGGCACATCTTGACTTGGGAATATTTGCCCACTCTTCCTTGCAAAAACACTCCAAATCTGTCAGATTGCGAGGGCATCTCTTGTGCACAGCCCTCTTCAGGTCACCCCACAGATTTTAATTGGATTTAGGTCTGGGCTCTGGCTGGGCCATTCCAAAACTTTAATTTTCTTCTGGTGAAGCCATTCTTTTGTTGATTTGTATGTATGCTTGGGGTCATTGTCATGTTGACACCATGCTTCACCATGGGGACGGTGTTCTTTTGATGATGTGAAGTGTTGTTTTTGTGCCAAACGTACCTTTTGGAATTGTGGCCAGAGAGTTCAGCCTTGGTCTCATTAGACCATAACACATTTTTTCATATTCTTTTGGAAGACTTGATGTATTGTTTTGCAAATTTTAGCGGGGCCTGGATGTTTTTCTGTGTAAGAAAAGGCTTCCGTATTGCAACCCTACCCCCATAGTCCAGACATATGGAGAATATAAAAGATTGTTGTCATGTAGTACACAGCCAGTACTTTCTAGAAATTCCTGTAGCTTCTTCAGTGTAGCTGTAGGTTTCCTGGCATCCTCCCTGACTAGTTTTCGTCTTATCTTTTCATTAATTTTGGAGGGACGTCCAGTTCTTTGCAACATCACTGTTGTCCCATATTTTCTCCACTTTTTGATGACTGTGTTCCACGATATATCCAATGCTGTGAAAATTTTTGTATCCTTCTCCTGACTGATACCTTTCAACAATAAGATCCCTTTGATGCTTTGTAAGCTCTCTGCGAACTATGGCTTTTGCTGTAGCAGGCAACTGAGTAAATGTCAGGAAAATTCTACTAGCACAGCTTTGGTGTTAATCAGAGTCTCTTTAATTGATGGCAGGTGTGTACCCAAGAAGACTGAATGCTGTAATTAAATCAAAAGGTGCTTCAACAAAGTATTAGTTTAAGGGTGTGCAACCAGCTTATTGTACGCTTTTTTATTTTTTTATATATTTTTTTCCCCAAACAGATTTGATTGTTTTTCTCTTGACTTGTATAGGTTATAGGTTACATTAAAGGTGGGAAAAGTTTTGAAATTATTTATTGGGGTCTCATTTTTTATGTCACAAAAACCTGGCATTTTAACAGGGGTATGTAAACTTTGTATATCCACTGTATGTGTATAACTACATAGTCTTGTCAAATGTCCCAGCCTTCCATAAGAATAAATATTTACTATTGAAAATGATTAGTTACACCTGAGCTGAACTGCAGTAGTAGTGGTTAAACATATATGATCAATGAAACAGAAATAGAAGAGGCAGCTGGCAAGTTAAGATTAAAGTAGCAGTCCATGTTTTGTTCCATTTGAAGGCTTGGGCAAAAGCTCAAGGCAACTAAACATTTTTAATAATAATTAAGTTTTTTAACATCATTGTGGAATATTATTTTTTTTAAGTCTGATAATAACAGCTTCTTGTGGAATATACTAAAATATCAGAGATTGTCTTATTAAGTTAGTCAACAATATTAGTGATCTTTAGTCAAAAAAAGCCCTTATCAAAACTGCTGTTTTTTTTTGTTTTTTTTTTTGCAACGAGGAGATGCAGTTAGACCACTGAAAACACACATAAAGGATATGTAAAATACAGCTACCTAGTGTAATTCCAAGTGCCAAATGACCAGAAAAAAAAAATTTAAATTCAGAAGAGTAAATCTAAAACATCTCTCTTCTCCTTTAAATTTCATTTTTGCCGGGGGGGGGCATCCCTCCGAACTTATATATACCAGCTCAGAGATTGCCATACCTCAGTGGAAAGGAAATATTCGGACTTGGTATATGTAAGTTCATTTTTTTGATGATTCAGTCTGTGTTTCATTAAGCTGCGGTGGTGCAGCAGTAGCGTTGTCACCTCACAGCAGCAGGTTCTCCCGTTCGATTCTCGGCTGGAGTGCCTTCTGTGTGGAGTCTGCATGTCCTCCCCGCGGTCGAGTGGCGTTCGAAAGACATGCGTGAATGGGTGTGCCTTCGTTGAAGGTTGGGTGTCAGGCTGGCACCTCAGCACCATAAAAATCTACTGCCAGTCATTAGCGGACCGGAGTTCCGCTGTGGCGACCCTAACCGGGAAAAGACGAAAGAAGAAGAAGAAAAAGTCTCTGTGTTTCAGGACTCATAGCAGGTCCCAACATTTCAAATGGTTACCTTGAAATATTGTGGTTCAACCACTTGTGTTAAGTGAGTTATATGTTTTTACTGATTTAACATGAGATGTGGTGTCTTTAATCTCTCACTACATGCAAGGTGAGACTGGCAGCACTAAGCAGCCCAATTTATTGAGATCTGGTGTGCGCATCTTGACGAGTTAGCTGCATAATAACTGAAAGGGATCTTTGACTTTCTTAAGTTAAATCTAGTTCAAACTCAGATTTATAGAAGAATGCAGTTTGTCTCTTACTATAAGTTAAAGAGCTGCTGATAGCTAAAAAGAATCTTTCAAGAATATAATAATTTGACAGAATTTGGTCCGCATGCTATATTCTGCCCAGTAAATCTGTATAAATGAGGGTTTTTCCATTAGAATTTGCATTTATGTGGCTGTGCGTCCTACTACCTATCCCATGTCATAATCCTCTGTTATAGCATTACAGTCATTTTGCCATGGCAGTAATGGTGATGCATCAGTTTCTGTGTTATCACTGTAGGCGTGGGTAAGGGAAATGCAGGTGAACCTGTCAGAAGTAGTTTGTTTTAATGCACATTGCTTCATAATAAATAATAAAATGGGTATAAAGTTACACAGAAAAAACACATAGGCAAAAAAATCAAAAAGAAAGAAAGACCTAGATAGGACAGAATCTCTACTGTGTAATATGTTAAACCTCCTATGAGGAGATCTGTAGGAAATATGTAGATGACTTCTTAAGGGCATACAGGTGTTTCAGTTCTATGGCAGTTGAATATCCATTGACCTTTTACTTTTTATAAGTCTTTATATATTCATCAAGGCCAACAAAGCTAAACTACACTAGATTTTGGCTTAGTGGGCTAATGCACTATGCTGTAGCTGACAAGGTCCTGGGTTCAATACTTGGCAGGGTTAGACAGTTTTGTTGGGAGGGTGGCCTAATGGTTAAGATGTTTGCCTTACAAACACAAGGTACAAGGTTTGAATCCCACAGAGGATAATTGGCTAGGCTTAAAATGGCTCGCAAGGGCAGTTAGCCTAGTACTAATCTATGAACTTATAAATCTATGAACCTATAGACATGACAGGTATCACCGTTTTTATGGACACAGTAGTGTAGTGTAACTGGATAGTTTGGCTGTTGTCTAAAAACACCCAGCTTATAAAAAGCCAGAAATGCATAGAATTAGGGAAGACTGCTGAAGTTTCCAAAACATCAAGTAAAAAGATGATCTTATATACATATTCATAACATTTTTGGAATATTTTCAGTATCACCTTAGAATCTCTAGTTGTTCTTGTCTTTTGGTCACTGAGTTTTACTACCACTCTTTCTACTTTTGCTTGCCTTAGTCATTGCTTTACTAGTGTCTGCATTTTGGGATTATTGTTAAAAAATAGCTGCTTAACAGCACTTTTTTCGAGAGCTCGTGTATATTATCAACATGCTCACTTATCCTTGCCTTAGCACTGTCCAGTTGTTCCTCCTCATGTTCTAAAATTTTTCCTTTTATATTCTGGAGTGATTTACTGTTGCCAACCCTTGTAAATATTTCTGTTTCCCTTCTTCCATATTGCATTTTCTCTGATTTCTTTACATTTTTGAAATCCATTTTCAACTTTCACAAGTACTAGCTTACCCCATCAGGGACAGTTTCTCTCTGCCCTAGCAGCTCTCAAATTATAACTGTTACACTGTCCTTAAATCCTTTTCTTTTCTGTAAGAATGTAAGAAAGTGCCAGTGTCTTTCTTTTACTGTAATCCAAGGAAAAAAGGCACTGGAAACACACAGAGAGTTTATTTAAAAGTTGCAAGTTAAAATTTCAACCAAAAAGTCAAAACTTTTAGCCACTCCAGCTAGATCTACTCTCCAATGCTGAAACTTGATCTAGTCTGGAGTATCGAAGTTAATGAATATAGAACAGTCTTTAATGAAACTTTGGGCAGGTTAATTGCTTTTGAAAAGTGTCTCATAGAGGGCAAAAAGAAAAAGCTTCAGAGAGACTTGACTGATTTTGAAAGGGGAAATGTTTTTGTTTGGCTGAAAGAAAAGACCATCACCAATCAGCATGTTCATCAGCAACTTGAGGTCCCACCTGTCTTAGAAAGAGGTCTTCCAGGATCGTCAGCGTCACAAACAGTCGAAGTACAGCATCCAACTGCTGTGTCACAGATGGAAACAACATAGATTTCAGCAACGCCAACACCAGTGATAAGCATAGATAACTGGACATGTGGAGAGAAGGCAGTGAGGGTTGATGTGATGCAGATGCATGTCCTGGATCCTGTGGATTTTCCATTCTTAATGAATCAACCTCTTCCAGTGGCGAAACCGAGGACACGGATGCAGAGCCTGACAGAGAAACAAACCAACAAGACTCCAATCAAACATCCGTTTACCAGGAGCCAAACCAACAAGTAAATTTGGTATTTAATTTATCTAACTATATATGTAGTGATGCTGAATTGTCTGTATTAAACAAGGGCTTGACTTTTGTGCCCTCAGCACTATCTGATGTCTCCAAAACACTTACTGAAATTAAGTATTTCATTCTTAACTTGAGTTTGAAGACATGCTTTGCTAGCACTGATAACTATGTAGCAAATGATTTAAAACGAAGTAGTGTTTTTTGCCTCAAAGTAATGGAGCACTAAAAAAATTTGAGAAAGCCATAGAATGTGACGTGTATGCTTTATATGAAAAAAAAAACAAAATGGATAAATGTTGTAATTTGACTAAAGAAGAAAGTGATGCTTTATGTTCTTTGGCAGATAATCCAGAATTGGGGATAAAAAGTGCAGATAAGGGTGAAGGTATAGCTGTTATGAATAGGGAATTTTATTTTGGAAAGATGCTCTTGATGTTACAAGGTGAAGAATATCAAGTATTTACAAGGAATGAAAGCAATTGTTTCTTCTCAGGTTAAATAAGACCTTGTGTAACATGCATGATATTGGTGTACTAAATGATGATGTATTTAATTATTTGTTTGTTGAGAATCCTAAATTACCAATCATTTATGGTATACCAAAGTTACATAAGAGCGTCAGTGACCCACCAGTGAGACCCATAGTCTCTTCTAGGGGGTGGGTCACCAAGCCATTGTCTAAATACCTGGAAAAACAATTAAGACCTGTTTTGGATAAGGTAACTACTATTTTAAAGGATACTAATACCTTCCTGAAACAATTTTATGAATTGTCATCCCGTCAGCTTTTTAATGAGTCTTATTTAGTTACAATGGATGTTGACTTACTTTTTACTTGCATACCCCATAACTATGGTGTCAGTAGTGTGAAACTGTTTTTACAAAGTTTTTTATGACTATAGTTCAGATAAAATTAAATTGATATGTGAACTATTGATGTTAGTTTTGTCTCATAATGCTTTTATTTTTGACACCAAGTTGTATCATCAAGTTAAGGGTGTAGCGATGGGCACAGCAGTTGCTAACACATATGCTAACATTGTGATGTACGTGTGGGAAGAGAGATGTATATTATCTACATCTAATCCCTTTAGAAAGAATATTACATTTTACGAGCGATTTGTGGATGACCTTTTTGCAGTATGGGAGGGTAATGAGGAAGTTTTTTATGACTTTTCAGTGTACACAGGTAGTAGTACTCCATTTTTGAAATTTAAACATGAAATTTCCTGTCATCATATTACATTTCTTGATGTTTTATTATGCAAGAGTGAAAATGGGGAAATGCAAACAGAAATGTATAAGAAAGAGTTAAAGATAATAACTATTTGCATCGTAGTAGCATACACCCCCTTTTATGTTTAGTAATATTATTAGAAATCAAATGCAACAGGTGGCAAGATTGAATACAGCTGAGGAAAAATTAGATCACAAGTTAGAGTGCATGGGCATGGACTTTATTGGTAGAGGGTATGTGAAAAAAGAAGTACATAAAACATGTAAGGAGGTTAAACAACAACGACTAAGAAATGAGGTTCAGCCCTATTTTAGTAATATGTATGAGTCACGTATGAGCACACGACCTATAATAAATAGGACAAGATGTATCCTAACATTTAATAGGAATACTGAGGCAGTTAAAAATATAATTAGAAATCACTGGCCAATTCTGCAAGATGTACAGGGGTTAAAAGAGATAATTGTGAATTCTCCCATGTTTGGATATAAGCGTAATTGTACATTGAAGCAAACATTATGTTATTAGGAGCAACCAAAGAGTTTTTTTAGTGGAACGAGAAGTAAGCATGGTACATTTAGATGCAATAATTGCGTTTATTGTAAGTATATATATATATATATATATATATATATATATATATATATATATATATATATATATATGTAGAAAAATCAATAAGACATCTAGTAACAGGGAAGGATTTTATTTTACATGCATATGGAAAATGCAATGCAAGCAACTTAATTTATTTAGCTAAGTGTTGAATCGTGCGATAGTTTTTATGTAGGCATGACAAATAGAAAGTTTAAGGAACATATAGCTGGTCACCTTAGTGAAATTAAGCGTAAGCTGACCACTGATGCACTTAGCAAACATATTTTAGAAAAAGGTGAACAACATTGTTTTAAGTTCATGATTTTAAAAGTAATTTATAAACCTTTGAGGGGAGGTGACATGAAAATGAGGAAATGAAATGAGTATTACGTATGAGAGTCCATATAACACCCAGCTTGAATGAGTGACTTTAAAACCTTATTTGAAAGTGTTACATCAGAAGGTATAAGATCATGTCCTGTGACTGTAATTAAATATTTAAGCTGAGAGTTGTTGTGTCATTTGGCTTTTCCCGGTTAGGGGTCGCCACAGCGGAACTCCGGTCCGCTAATGATTGGCTGTAGATTTTTACGTGCCGAGTTGCCGGCCCTGACGCACAACCTTCAGTGAAGGTATGCCCATTCATGCATGTCTCCACACAGAAGACACTCTAGCTGAGAATCGAACAGGACAATGTCTTACTGTGAGGCGACAACGCTACCGCAGCACCACCACCACAGTAAATATTTAAGCTGAGAGTGTTTCACCATCAAGGCTTCCTCAGGTGAACATGAATAAACAAAAAACACTCTCAGCTAAATATTTAAGCTGAGAGTGTTTTTTGTTTATTCATGTTTGCCTGAGGAAACCTTGATGGTGAAAGTTTTGGTTTGTTGGTTGAAGTTTTTACTTGCGACTTTTAAATAAACTCTGTCTTTCCAGTGCCGCTTTTCCTTGGATTTTTTGTTTGCCGTGTACTGAGGGCTGGTTAACAACCAACTTGCTGATTTTTTTGGATGTCATTCTTTTACTTTATTACATTCATCCATATCCTAATCCTCACAGGTGTATGGCGAAATACAGTTATTGAATGAGTCGCAATACTTTCCAGTCAACATGCTCCTGTGATAGATTCTCTCCAACCTGGCCTAGTTGTGTATCTTGGGGAATAACACATACATTTCTGTTTGAGCTTCCGCTGCCGAAACAGAATCCTCCATATGAAATACTTTCATATATTTCTTTAAAAATCTGCCCTTTGTAGTTGTTACCACCCTCCTAGATCCCCCAATATGCTCTCGCTATTATAAATCTAATTCCATTAGCCACCTATAATTAAAATACCCTTTTGAATGCTTATTATTTCACCCAAAATCTTCCTTAGCTCTAACATCTTTGTCTTAGGGGAATAGAAACATATGCCAAAGCAAGCCTTCATCCTTACTAGTAACTCCTGACTGCCACAAGTCTGCCGTTACTTTTCCCCCCCCTTTTCTGACACTGTTAGCGCCCCTCTATCTGCCAGTGTAAGTATTCTCCTCTTCTTTTGTCCATGATATTCAGCTGAGGATCTTTTCCTGAAATCCTTGTATCATCAAGTTCACAATTTGTGCACAAATGTATATTCTGTGGCATTGCTTTTCACTGCCTGTACCGCTTAATGTAGGTCATTGTCCTTCACCTTTTATCTGTTCTAACAAAGCCATTTGGGTACAGTACCACTGGTCATGGATTACATTGGGTGCACTGTAGTTTTGAATTTGGCCGAGTGTGGGGTATGTCGAGTGGAGAAGTGGTTGAATTCTTTTTATTGAATTCAGGTAAGGAGAAGTGGGTTGAAATGGCAAAAATTTCAATATAAATGAAAGTTTCAGCTTTGGGTTTTGTGAGTGTGTGTGTGTGCGTGTGCGTGTGTGTGTGTGTGTGTGTGTGTGTGTGTGTGTGTGTGTGCACGCGCTCATGTTTGTACCTGTTTAGGGTTACAGTAAGGGCAGGGGAGAAGATCAGTTTAGTTTTTTGCTTGTTTGTGTGTGTTATGTGTCTGTGTGTTTTGTGGAATTGCTGGAGAAATGGTGTTCACAAACCTTTTGTTTAGTGGAACTGCTGGAGAAATGGTGTTCACAAACCTTTTGTTTAGTGGAACTGCTGGAGAAATGGTGTTCACAAACCTATTGTGCAGGGTTAAGGTTAGCACACATGAGTAAGGTAGTCAGGACTGCCGACTCTTACTCATATGAGGTAACCATAACTTGAACTCTACATGTTAGGTCAGTAAACACCTTTTCCCCTAATAGTACCACTATACAGACAAAGTGTATCTAGAAGTTAGTGGCCCTTTTTTGCAGTTGTTTTATTACCAATTAAAAAGGATGCTATTTGTTTACTGTTGCAGTCTTTTTTTTTTCTGGGATTTGTCATTTTCAGTAGTTTGGATAGTAAGTGGGCTTGCAGCGATATCTTGTGGATGTTCAAGGGATAATAGTGGCATTTGTCTGTCTTTTACTAGGCTGATGTGCATCTGGTATTTGGTATTGAACTGGTTAATGTCTTGTCCCCGGACTTGATGGACTGTTACACAGAGCCCCCCACCCCATCATCTACCACTTGTACGCATAAAAAACATAGAAAGAAGTAAAGAAATATGCCTCAGCCTATGGATTGTGACTCTGCAGTAGCTTTAAGCAGACAATCAGGCCACTTGCCTTCTTTTGCCTCCTGTTCCTCTGGTGTGGTGATAGTACCACAACTTTGCATGATACGAGGGTCAGACATGTCCTCCGGGAGTATGCCAGTGCCTGGTTCAGGTACAGGAGGACCAAACACTTCAGGTGCAGGGGAAGTCAGGAGTGCAAAATCTGTTGCCAGTGTTGATACACTTCCCCCTGGGGATTCTCCCACTTGTGTAATGCATACAAAAAAAGAAATGCAGAAGACTCACCAAATCGCAGGGCAGCAGTCTCTGAATGGGTTTTCACCTGAGTTGGTGTCAATGGCTAGATCCATTGTTCAGGTAGTTGATTACAGGTTGCAAACCTTGGTTATGAGTAACGCTGGTGCTCACACCCTCGTTCATCCACTCAAGAATCCTTGTTTTGAAATGGATTGACATTTCAGAAGTGTCAGAGTATTATCAGTTAACTTCCTCTGAGGATGAACAGCTGCAGGTATTTCTTTTTCCCAAATGCTGGCTAGCTTTATGGATGTATTCAAGTTTAGAGTAATCTTCAGCTGCTTTCTAGGTCAGCAGACTATATCATCTTTTGGAGGATGATACCCTAAACATGGCGACCTTTTCTCCTTTGATCCCAGCATTGCAGGATGTTTTTAAGAAAGCTTGCATGAGTCCCTGCCTAAAAAGTGTTTAAGAAATTCAGGGTTTGCTTGACCATGCTTGGTCTCCAAGCCCCCTTGTCTATGGATCCTGTTGCTGTGTCACCACCAATATCTTCCAGCAAAATGGCTATGTCTTCATCAAACCCTGTTCCTTCAGATAAGCTTGTCAGGTGGCTAGAATTTCAGGGAAAGAAGGTGGTGCATTTCAGCAGGGTAGCCTTTTGGCTGTTTAATTACCAGTGTTTTATCTGGACGTTTGTGTTGAGGTGTACATATAGTTTAGGAAAGTTTGCAGTATTGTTACCTGCTGTGCAAACACTACATTACAAAAATATCATGCCCAGTGTTTCTCACGTATCCAAACATGCTTTAAAGAGCGACTTGAAAGGGGCTGATGGTGTTTCTAGAAATGCAGCTGTGGTGGTAAGGAGGTGTACTTGGTTATACTGTCAGATCTTTTCTGATGAGTTAAAAATGAGATCATGAATGCTGCACTTGATTCGGATTGTGTGTTTAGTACAGCAGCTAATCAGGGCCTTAAAACACTTGGATGACAAAGGTAAACAGATGCAAGTGGTTCCGAAAATGTTCCATATTCCCAAGTTTCCCTCCATTAAGCATGATCATTTTTGGCAACCCAAAAAACAGAAGTCCCAGCCAAACAAAAGCCAAGGCACCAAAAAGGAATTAGGAGGACAAGAATTCCACCAAACCTAACAAGAGGGGTTCCTTTCCCAAAAATAATAACCTCCCTTCCAACGTATGACTGTGTTGACATGCTCCACCTGTCTTTCCCAAGTCCTCCTCTAGGTGCCCTGACTCAAAGGTTAGCTCTCAGCAAGATGGTCTGACTGTCAGATTCTGACAAATGGGTGCTCAACATTGTTGGTAAAGGTTACAGATGGCAGTGGAAGGTCAAGGGGGGGGGTGCCCCATCACCTGCTAGACCAGACTTTGTTATTCCCTTCTATAGTCCACCAGATGCTGGATTCAGGTTTCATAGTTCTGGTCCCTCCATCAGAAAGGATGAAAGGTTTCTACTCCAGAATTTTCTTGGTTCACAAAAAAGAGCTGTCTTGGAGAACAGTGTTGGATCTATCCTTTTTAATACTTTACCATGGTCCTCAAGTTCAAGACACTCACCTTGCAGACAGAGTTTCCTCTTTTGTCAGACTTTTGCTTCATGGTTATCCTAGACTTGAAGGATGCACAGCACCATATCCCCACTGCTCACCACTTCAGGAGATATCTGAGATTTTTTTGTGTCTGATTCACACTATCGGTTCTCTGTATGGCCCTTTGGACTGGTTCTCATTATCAGCTCTTAGCATTGCTCTTTGGACTATCCACTGTACCTCAAGCGTTTACCTAATGCCTTGCTGCTATAGTTGACTCGTAGCAGTCACATCTTTCCTTACTTGGACGACTTTCTCATCTGTGCAGACTCTGTATCCATGTGTCTGGGATCGCTAGAGAAGGTCTCGATCTTACTCTTCCAGCTAGGATTGAAGTTGACATACGGATGACATACTTGACACCCTTGAAAAGACTCATCTTCCTGGGGTCTTTAATCAACTCTGACAAAAAGAATGTCTTTTCTTTCCAAAGATAAAAACCTGCCTTACAAAGTGGTGTTTAAGGAATTTTCTAGGAGGAACTTTACCTTGGTAAGAGATGTTGTGAAAATTGTAGGACTTATGGGGTCCGTGATTCTCATGATACCACTGGCCCATCTCCACATGTGGAAAATTCAATGGTATGTCTGTAGTTGCTGGACCCAGTACCTGCATTCCCTGGAGTCTCAGTTACCAGTGCTGCTGTTCATCAGACGAGAGTTACAGTGGTGGAGAACACAGTTGAGTATCAGTCCAGTTCTTCCCTTCTTCCCACCTGTTCTAGCAGAACAGGTCCAGACAGATTTGTCCGAGTTTATTTGGGGAGCTGTGTCAATTGGCGTGCAAGTGCAGGCCACTTAGGCCACAAGGATGCATGGTGGCACATTAATATCAAGGAAATGTTAAGAAAACAAACTAACTGTAGAAAAGCAAAACCGGAAAACTGCTGTGAGCAAAAAACACAAATATAATGAAACCCTTTTCATCTGCCTGTATGGACAGACTTCTTCAGATAAAATACAATAGTAAATCACTTCCTTTATAAAATCTACTAAGTCACATGTGTTGAAACAACCAATCATCCAGGTAAAATGAAAGTGTTTACAAGTGCTAAGCAACCAGTACTACATTCCTCTGTTATTTAAAGTTACAGTGCATGAAATATAACACTAACCTAAAATTACATACCAGAGTCTGTCATTAAAAAGTTAACAAGTTAACATAATGAATGTACAATCAATAACAAGTATTTCATGCATATAAATATTTCAAGTGTATTCATAAAATTCATATTACATACATAAACTCTTTAATTTTAATAAGCAAGTAATGGAACACATGTCATTAATGCATGGGAAACTATAGGCATTTAATGACAGTTGCCATTATAGTTCTAAGTCTTCTAATTTCAAAAATGATGGCCCTCCTCTGTCATCTACTGGTGTTTGATCAATAACAGTAAACTTGAAAGTGTGGCCAGGAAATGCTAAAGTATGTTTAGCTAAGATGTTCTCTATCTTTTGATGGTCAATTCCATAAAGGTGTTCATATATACGATCTCGGAGTCTACGCTCCATCTTTCCTATATAGAACACTGCACATGTTGCACACTTAGTTAAGTATACTATTAGTTTCGAATTACAATTACATTTTTTCTTTACAAAGTAGTGTTTGTTCCTTACTTCAAAAAAAGTGTGGCCAGGAAATGTTAAAGTGTGTTTAGCTAAGGCGTTCTCTATCTTTTGATGGTCAATTCCTTAAAGGTGTTCATATATAACATCTCACTTATTAAAATTAAAGAGTTTACGTAGGTAATATGAATTTTATGAATACACTTGAAATATTTATATGCATGAAATACTTGCAACTTTTTAATTACAGATGCTGGTATTTTATTTTAGGTTAGTGTTATAGTTCATGCACTGTAACTTTAAATAGCAGAGGAATGTAGTACTGGTTGCTTAGCACTTGTAAACAGTCTCATTTTACCTGGATGATTGGTTGTTTTAACACGTGACTTAGTAGATTTTATAAAGGAAGTGATTTACTATTTTATTTTATCTGAAAAAGTCTGTCCATAGAGGCAGACGAAAAGTGCTTCATTAAATTTGTTTTTTGCTCACAGCAGTCTTCCGGTTTTGCTTTTCTACAGTTATCAAGGAAATGTTGACAGTAGTCCACTCCTTTGAAAGTTTTTCACCACCTATGGATTCCAGGTCCTCTTCTGATGATTACTGGCAACACTGCAGTGATGAGGTACCTCACCAAACGAGAGGGCAAAAGATCATACCCTCTGTGCTGGTTGACAGAGATGGTCTGGGAGCTGGCTTTACAGCATTCTCTGACTCTTCAGACATCATACGTCCCGTCAGAGCAAATTGTTGTGTCAGACAGACTAAGCAGATCCTGGACAGACCCAAACAAGTGGCAGCTGAAGACATTGGTGTTCCAGGATGTAGTCCAGATGTAGGGAATGCCTCAAATAGACCTGTACATCTCTTTTCAAATGGAGAGATTCTGTTCTAGTCATCCTTACAGCCATGCTCACAGGACAGAAGCATTATCATTTCCTTGGATGGCAATGTTCCTGTATGCATTTCCACCCTTTCTTCTGATTCACAGTGTACTTCTGAAAGTTCAGGAAGAAATGCCAAAGATCATTGTGCTGACCCCCCCTGTTAGCCCAGGCAATCTTGGCTCTTCCTTCTAATGGTATAGGCTAAGGGCAATTACCACAGACTTCTTCAAACTCTGGATTTGGTTACAATCTCAGGGGCGACTGATGCACCCTATTTAGACCATTTACAACTAACAGCCTGGATGATTCAGTCTTGACTCCGTTTAGGCACTTGTTTCATGAGGACGTCTAGCAGATGTTGAAGGAGGTCAGAAAACCTGCTACTAGAAAATCGTATGATGTTATGTTGTCCATACCTCACCTTCGTTCTTGCTGTTTAGGTTCGGAGCCGATCCTCAGCTCCGACTTAGCCATATACTATAGCTCGAGAGCTTTTACTGGCTCAAGGCTAGCCCCCATCCCAGCATGCCCCACGGTAGTTACCCAGATCTCGTTTGCTGCTTGCAGCGTCGAGATTGCAGATACTGGCTCAGGCTAAGTGTTTTTCTGTTATTATATTTTTGAACAAAATTTTCTAGTTTAGCTTATCTAATTTAACTGTAGTTGTCCTTCATATTTCTACCTATCCCTATCCCATCTGAGTGACTTGCTTTTGTGTGGATTAACCGTTTTTCTCTCTGGCCTTTCCCCTCTTCCAAATCCATTTAAATTAGAGGATTCTTCTTCCTTTTCTTGCCTTTCCTTTAACTTTTAAGGAGTTGCCATTTAAGTTAGAGGCTCTCCCCCTTCTCTGTTTTCCTGTCTGTTTAAAAAAAAAAAAGATTTTTTTTTTTTTGTCTGTTGTTGCATAGTTTTCTTATTAGTAGTCTATAGCCTTAGGCATAGTGCTGTTCTCTATTATGTCTAAGGATACTGCCAAGGATTCAAAACCTTCAGGTTTCAAAAAGTGTGACTCATGCTGCCAAAAAGATGTCCCTTACGGACGGGCACACTAGTTGCGTATATTGTTTAAGTTCTGTTCACCTGCAGGATTCGTACTGTCTGCCATTCTTTTAGTTCACAAGTCCTGCAGGAGAGAAGAAACAAGTTAATCTTGAGAGGTTTACTGAAGAGCCCCTTTGATGCTGCTATGGAGGGGAGTCAGCCAGCAAAAAAATCAGACAAAATCAAGCCTTCATCCTCTTCTGCTCCGAGTTCGGATCCGTCTAAGGACAAGGGCAAGCCACAAACTAAGTCGGACCCAACTTTTGGTTCCGACAAGACACTTTCACCTATGGCTGCATCTGTGTTTCGGAGACAGTAAGGTCCCATAAGCATTCCAGGTCTCTTGCCTTGGAACTGGTGCGGTCTGCTCCATAGTCTCCATTATTACAAACTGTGGCAGGCAGTCACCGGTCTTTAACCCTTTCCTCTCGGTTATCCACGAGCCTCTTGGATGATGATGTGGAGTGGGTGGTAAAGAGGCTTCTTAGGACACCAGCATTAGTCAAAATACTTTCAGGCCATCCCAGACGGAAATGGTGCCGACAGCCCAAACAACACCTATCTCGATTCCTCCTCCGACTCCTCTGAGTTTGGAGCCAGAGTATATGGAAGTCATAGTGGTAGAAACGTCGGTTTCAGTAACCTCCTCTGGTCTTTCGGTTCCAACTACCACTCTGATCTCCTCGATACACCCTTCTATCGATGGATCTGGGAGCCGATGCTACCTTGTCGGCTCCGAGGGGGGGAGTGACATTGGACCCTTGTCCAACCCTACTCTCCCTCTCGGAGCTTCGGTGCAGGTCAGCTCGGCTCCTATATCGGCCTCGGAGCCATCACTCTTGGTTCGGACGAATTCTCCTGCTTCTTCGGAGCCAGAGATTCTTTCGGGTCGGGACCGCGATGCCTTCGAGGTGATGAGGAGCATGCTGTCTGCTGAGACAGTTCTACCCGCAGCTCCAGTGGCTCCTTTGCCTTCGGTGCCGGTGTCCGCCTCCGAACCTCCCCTCCGCCCCAAGCTTAGGGAACGCATGCTCCAGCATGCCCCATTGGGTGATCCCACCTCATCCGAAACCTCCTCTGAGCATCCCTCGGAGGAGGTCCCTCAGAAGAGAATTTGCAAGAGGAGGCATGTGGACTCCCCTGAGTCCTTGACGTCAGGCACAGACTTGGATGACTCAGAAGGGTCCCCACGGTCCCCCTCTGAAGATCTCTCTTTTTCAGACAGCTTAGAAATCCTTAGACAGAGGGGTGAATGAAGTCCCTTGCACTTCTGAAGATGAGTAAGTGTACCTGGATGCATTCGGTTCCCGACCCTCCACTTCTTCGCTATCTTTCCTTTCGACCCACTATTGCACGTAGTTAGTCGGAAGGCTTGGAGCTCTCCAGACATGATGGAACCAGTTCTGTGGAGGCTCAATAAATTCATTACAGCCCCTGAAGACAGGCTTTTCTTATCTAAAGGTGTTCCCATTGATGCTATGGTGGTGGCAGCAGCCACCAAGAAGGAATTAACGGAAACTTCTTCATCTTTCCATCTGCCGAATAAAGAGTCTCGTACGATGGACAGATATGGTAAGCGAATGTTTTCTTCAGCGAACTTTACACTCAGGTCGCTGAACTATTTGTCAAGGCTTTACAAGGCTTCAGAGGGATCTCCTCAAGGAGTTAGGAGATACCATACAGGATCCTACAGCTGCGGGAGCCTCGGACAAGGCGACTTCTTAGCTTGCGACCTTGACTTCAGTGGTTAACTCCTCCATGCGGCTAATTTCTTACGCAGCCGATGGGGCGAGCAGGGCGGCAGGCACAGGGGTAGCCTTAAGCAGACACTCCTGGATGCGTCTTTGTCATTTTGTGGAGCCCTTCAAGTCTTCTTTTACCAATGCCCCCTTTGATGGCTCATCCTTGTTCGGGCCTCAGGTAAAAGAGACTCTTCCCAGATGTGAACAGGTTGGCAAAACTCTCTCTGTCGTGGGAGTATGTTTTTCTCCTTCATCTAGGCCCTATCCTAAAGGCCAGAAGAGCGGGAACATGTGTTTCCAGAAATCCAGGGAGCTTTGCCTGACACACGTATAGATTTTTTCCCCCCAGGGGCAGAGAGGGAAATAACAATGGAAGATGCCGACCTTGCGGCGGGGGGGTCCACAGAATCAAGGCAACAGAGATACATTCTCTGGTAGGCCCTTCCAGCGCTCCTGAAGGGAGGCCCACTGTCCGACTCCAGAGACAGTCGGGGGGAAATTATCCTTGTACCCAAAAGCCTGGCAGACAATCATAGAAGATACATGGGTACTATCCATAATATCCAGAGGTTACAATATCCCCTTCTCCCTACTTCCCGTCAAAAAGGCAACACTCTATCCCAGATGTTCCACCCAGTCTTTGGGATCAAGCAAACCTAGAGGTTCAAAGGTTGCTAAGAAAAAGAGTCATCCAGTAAGTCCCCCACAGACCAAATTTGATCTGGAACTTACTCAAGGTTTTTTTTAGTTCCAAAGAAAACAGGGGACTGGAGGCCCATTTTGGACCTCAGCAGGCTGAACAAGTCACTCAAGAAAGCAAAGTTCCAGATGTTAACACTGCAGTCCATTCTTCCCTTTCTGGGACAGGACAATTGGATGTGCTTTATCGATCTCCAGGATGCGTACTACTACATAAAAATGGACAGGCAGTCAAGGAGATATCTACACTTCTGGCTGGGAGCCATTCACTATCAGTTCAGAGCTCTGCCCTTTAGTCTCACCACAGCCCCCAGGGTGTTCACCAAATGCATGGCAGTAGTTGTGGCTCACCTGAGGTGTCAAGGATTCCGGGTGTTTCCATATCTAGATGACTGGCTCCTTACTACCACCACCAAGCATCAAGAAATCAGGGCAAGGGAATCCACAATCCGCTCTTGTTCTCAACTTGGGATCACCATAAACTACGAAAAATCTGCCTTGTTGCCTTGTGAATATATTACCTTCATAGGGGCAGACTTAGACACAAGGGCCATAATAGCAAAGCTGCCTCGAGAAAGAGTATTAATGATCTGTCGCCAAGTTGTCATGCTGTTCACACAAAAGAGAATTCAAGCAAGATTTGTCCTCAAGGTCCTGGGTTCTATGGCAGGAGCAATCACTCTGGTCCCTATGGCTTGCTTCCACATGAGAATTCCACAGTGGCTTCTGTTTGCACAATGGTCATTCCAGGATTTACCCATGTCACATCAGATTCTGATCACGGAATCTTGCAAAAAGGACCTGGAGTGGAGGCTTCACTGTCCTATGATGACAATAGGCAGGCCGTTTCTACCCTCCCAACTTGTAGCCACAGTGACCACGGACGCTTCCCAGATAGGGTGGGGGGCATTATCTGGGACAGACTGTTCAAGGGACTTGGCAGGAACACGAGTACCACTTGCACATCAGTGTCCTGGAGATGAGAGCTGTGCTTGTGGCGTTGCAAGCACTTCAGGACTCTCTACAGGGGCTATAGCAATTCAGACGGACAATATGTCGGTAGTATGTTACATCAACAAACAGGGTGGAACCAGGTCTTACCCCATTGTGTTGAGAGGCACTACGTGTTTGGCAATGGGAGATGTCTTCCCAATACTTTCTGGTTGCAACGCACATCCCGGGGAACTCCAACGTGATAGTGGACAAGCTCAGCCGGGCTGTCCTAATGCCCCACAAGTGGTCCCTGAAGCAGGAAGTTGCGGACTTGGTTTTTCGCAAATGGGGCCAGTCATGCAGAGATCTGTTTGCCACCCCCCTCAACAACAAATGCAGCAGCTACTTTGCCCTAGTTCCACCACTGGGACCGTCACCCAGGGATGCACTTGTTCACGATTGGCCCCAAGACTGCTTTACTCCTTTCCACCTTTTCCCCTGATTCCCAAGGTTTTTCAGAAAGCACAGTCATTGGGTTGCAAGTTAATCGTCATTGCCCCTTACTGGCCTCGCCAGATATGGTTCCCTTTCCTTTGGCCTCACCTGCAAGGGGAGCCTTGGATCCTGGACCCAGTGCCAGATCTTTTGAGGCATCAGTCAGGGGCTCTCCATCCTTCCATTCAAACTCTCAAGCTCACAGCTTGGTTTCTCCACTTCCGGTCTTAGCCAGGCTTCCCGATGTTTTTCCAGAAGTTCAGCACATTTTGATTTCCTTGTATAAGCCCACTACTAGGAGATTTTATGCTAGTAAATGGAAGAGGTTCTCTTGTCGGGCAGGCAAAAATCAGGTTGATCCCTTTACTACTCCCATTTCAAAGATTCTTGAGCTTCTTGCTGAAACCTTTGACCAAGAAGCAGCTGCAGCTACTATCCGAGTTCAGTTAGCTGCCATTTCTAATTTCCATATGGGAGAAATGGGTTCCAATATCATGATCCATAGGTTATGCAAGGCATTCCTAAGAGGTACTACCCATTTAAGACCTCTGATAAGAGAACCTCTCCCCCCCCCCCGGATCTAAATTTAGTTTTAGACACTCTGATTCTTTCTCCCTTTGAACCATCTGCTTCTTGTCCACTCAAATTTCTGACTTGGAAGACCCTTTTCTTGGTTCCAGTACCTCAGTAGAAGGGTTTCAGAATTTCAGGCCTTATCTGTTCGTCCCCCGTACTTGATTTTCCATAAAGATCTGGTTTCTCTCAGTCCCAACCCCTCCTTCTTACCCAAGGTGTTTTCTGACTACAATTTGAATCAATCCATAGAGCTTACTATGTTCTTCCCCAATCATGGCAACAAGGCAGAGTATAAGCTTCATCAACTGGACATTCATAGACAGTTACGTTTCTATTTACACGGGACCAAGGACTTTAGAAAGTCTGACCAATTGTTCTTATCCTTTGCGGACAATAAAAAAGGTTGTGCAGTCTCAAAGGTGACTTTATTAAAGTGGCTTTCAGACATTATAAAACATGTCTATGAGTTGCATAAACAAAAACTTCCAGGGAAAATTAAAGGGCACTCAACAAGGGCCTTGTCCACCTCTATCGCCTTTCAAGCCAGATTGCCTTTAGATTCAATCTGTGCAGCAGCTACATGGGCTAATCCTCATACTTTTATCTCTCATTACAAAGTAGATGTGGCCTCCCAGAACATGACATCCTTTGGTTCCACGGTCCTGAAGAGTTTTTTCCAGTGAGCCACCCAAGAATCAGGTGTTGGGGACGCTGTCCCAAACAGCAAGAACGAAGGCGAGATATGGACAACATAACATAAAGAAGTTATGTACTCACCATAACAGTCCATGTTTGTTTCCTTGATCTCGCCTTCCTTCTTGCGTCCCATCCTCCTTCCCCCGTCCTGGAGGATCGAGAGGAATCCTTTGTTTTATTGGTTATACTGGCTGGGTTTCCTTTATACCATACCTTATAGTTAGTCTCAGTCTACTACTATTAGTATTGTGGAGGGGGTCACACCTTTATATGTAGGTGTCATCGGATATGTAAAGTAGAGTATATCTCTTGTCTGTTTGTATGGTCTAGTGTTGGGTTATCACAAACGAGATCTGGTTAACTACTGCTGGGCATGCTGGGATAGGGGTTAGCCTCGAGCCAGTAAAAACTCGAGAGCTATAGTATATGGCCGAGTCGGAGCCGAGGATTGGCTTCGAACCCAAACAGCAAGAAGGAAGGTGAGATCAAGGACAACAGACATGGAACGTTATGGTGAGTACATAATTTTTTTTTACAAATGGATGAGGTTTTCTAAGTGGTGCCCAAATGGGAACAGAGGTCCCCTTGAAGTTAACATTCCTCTGGTCTTGAAATATTTTTGTGAGCTACTTCAGGATAGTTTATTATATATATGCGTCCATTAAAGGGCATTTAATGGCCATCCCTGCTTGTCTGCCAATGGATCCCGTTTCATCTTCTCTTTTGGTTAAACAGTTCATGAAAGGAGCATTGCATATGAGACCTCCTTGTAAGCAAATTCCTTCTTCATAGGATCTCATCTACATTCTGGAAAAACTGATCTTACCACCTTTCAAATTTGCCACTCAGACTGCTCTGAGATCTGCAAGGTGAGTCTTTGAACTGCAAGCTGTCATGGTGGTACAATCTTTCCTGATTTTCAACATGGATAGGGTTGTTTTGTGCACTAATCCCTCTTTCCTACAGAAAGTGGTCTCAGAATTCATCTCCAGTCAGTCTATTAACTTCCCTGTGTTCTTTATAGAACCTAAGAATACGTGGAAGAGGATACTTCATACCTTGAATGTGCATTGGCAGCTCAGATGCTACCTTGACAGAATTAAAACCTTCAGAAAGGCTGAAAGTCTTTTTATTTCCTACACAGGGGCAAAGAAGGGTCAACTTGTCTTTAAACAAGCCATTGCATGTTGGTTGTCCTCTAACCTTCACCAAGCAGAATTTTCGAAAATTGAATCATGCTACAACAAAATTGCCAAATTTGCTAATGAAGCCACACATAGGTCCCATCACTGCCAATCACTCAGACAACTCAACTGGCTTGAGTTACCTCAAATCCTTCTACTCAACCAACTCACCACTGTCCATAAGCTCTACTACCTTCCTTTGAAAACCCCAGCCTTGCAACAATTAATTCAACACTATACTCCCTCCAGAAACCTAAGATCGACACAACAAAACCACATAACTGTCACCAAGCACAAAAATGAAGCTGGCAAATCACTCTACGCCTGCTATATTGCAAAAACCTGGAACCTCCTACCCAATCACCTAACCTCAACATCCTCACCTTACCTCTTCAAAAAAAACATCAAATCGCATTTTATGCAAAACTGGCTATGTTCATGTCTTCCCCCAGGCTAGACCAAATTAATTCACTACTATTAATACTCACTCAAATAAACACCATTGTTCTCAACCACTAATAGCTTAGTGACACAAAGCTGTAAAACAAATTATTCTCTACTGTCTTACCCCTTTTGCACAAATTTTAGCAGATACTCTAATAAAACTCATTTCAAACTACTGTTTTTATCTGTATTCAACCAACATACTGTACTCTGTAAGTCGAAATATCCTTTACCTTGCAAATATTACTGTTGTAAGGTAACTAACTGTGTAACTGTCTGCATGAATACTGTCTTATATCATGCTAATGTTAACTAATGTTTTGTATAAATGGTAATGTTAACCAATATAATGTAATGTAATATTTGTGGAGCTTTTCTCCCCGGGCCTCCTCTGAAAACGTATCTGTGTCCAGTCGGACTTTCCCGGTAAACAAATGTAAAATAAAATAAAATAAAAAATAATGTTTTCTTTTTGTTACACCCATCATGCCAAGGTGAATCCAGTCAAGGTAAAGGCACATTCCATCAGAGCCTTTTCCTCTTCAGTGGCTTATTGGAAAGGAGTGGACTCTAGAAGTATTCTAGAGGCAGCAACTTGGTCCTCTGTCCATCTTAATGAAGCAATACAAGCTGGAAGTCTTTTTCTAACTCCAGAGTAGGGGTTGCTAGGACCGTTCTTCAGGGGCTCCTGGATCCTTATCCCTCCTGTTTCCAGGTTGGGTAAGCTTTGGAAATCTGCCCATCTGTTAGTAAGACAGAATGTGTATCGAGCATAGTACACTTGTAACAGTTCATGTTTGTAGAAGACACTGACTTACTAGCAGTTCCCACCCTCCATCCCCCTATTTGCAGATACAAAGTTTGGTGTTGGAGGTGCCATCGAGGTATGCCCAGTGGCCCTTTTTGCTGTGTGTGTATTTGTGTGCGTGATTTGTATGTGTATATTGATTTTGGTTTGGAACAGTAGGTGTTCGCAAGCTCTAGTTTTTATCTTTTCATCTTTCTAGACCCCAGAAAACTGAAAGTATCGTGTCTCTGGGTTTGAAGGGCAGTCCCAGGACTCTCAGGTGATTGATGCATCACACCCACAGAAACACGGGGAGGAGCTCTGAGCGTTGGTAGACTACCAGAGTTAGTGTAGCAGGGCACTACTACCCACATGCCAGTAAGGCAGTGTTTTTCTGTGAACATATACTGTTACAGGTAAGTAAGACTTAAGCAACGTACTTTTGCTACTGCTCTTTTCTTGCCCGGTTTTGGTGCAGCTGGTTAGACTAAGTGGCACTCAAATGAAACAGAATTTTTATTTGAGGGGGGTTTGCTTATATCTTGTGATTTACATTCAAACTCTCACCATATATGAGGAAAAAGAGTAATTTTCTTCATTGTGTACCCTTTGTGTACCCAGTAACAGTATGGTCTCAATTGACTACGTATATCATTGGTTCTGGTGACCAACAAGAGTGGTGAGTGACTGCATTATGTTTTCTACATTGGCTTTGTGTGATGGTAGACTTTTTTTTTCTGTTTTGCAATGGGAAGGCAAGACTACTGATAGTAACATAAAGTAAATGATTTTGGCTGATCCATAGCTTCTATAACATCACATGGTCATGATCTTTGTTGTATCTGCATTCCTTGCAGGATGAGACAGCATCTACAAATTCTAAAACATTTCTTGAATCTTCCCTTTGTGAAGAGCATTTGCTAATAACAAATCTTCATGAGTCTGCTGCCCTGCTGGATGAAGCACAGACCTCCTTGGACCGGCTAGAGGAACATTTCACCAGTGGAATAAACACCTTACAGCAGCTTACAAACCAGAAGAAGAGCATCCTGTGCTTTGGCAGCAAATCAAAACCATCATTCACAGACCTCAAGGAAGTCGACCAGAATGGGGAAAGCCACTATGAAGCAGAGCGTGTAAGCATCGGAGTACCCTCTAGTGGTGACTGTTCTTATTCCAGTACAAAACCACAAGATCATAAGGTAGCAGAACCCCCTGGCATAGATGTGGCCGATTGCTTTGTATTCAGGTCTTTGGATGAAGAGAAGCAAGGTGGATTTAACATGGAGCCGTCCACACCAGCGAAAGGTTCAGCTAGTCCAAGCACTGAACCCCCAGTTCCATGCCGGCCTCCAGTGCATCTGTGGAGAGTGGGGATCAGGCCTGCCATAAAACAGATTTCATCAGCAGCCCGTGGCGTGTGTTATAGCCACAGCGATAGAATATCAAGAAGCAGGGACCCCAGCAAGCCGCATCAATCAGATTATAGACATACAGGTACATTATCCATCTACTTCAGAGGCCTTAAACTGAGAAGGTTTGGGAGTTAGTTTCAATTCTTGGTTGTAATAAGTCTTTTTAAGCAAATTCTTCAAAGGAAATTTACAGTGTTCATGATCTGTTAAAACTGTATGTATTTTATTCTTCACAGTACTGTACAGGTATACTTGCATAAGGCTGATAACTTTAGTAGCTGTCATGTAGACACTTACTTTCTCAGAAGAGGAGTAGTAGTGTTTGCAGTAACAGATCAACTGTTTCTAATTACAGCATATTATGGTTAGAGTACAGCACAGGAATTTCCAGAAGTCTGAGAGAACACTTAAGTTTCTATGTTAATACTTACTGTAATGATCTTCTTGTCTATAGGTTACTCTATTTTGTTTTCCTCATTCCCAGAAACATGGAATTTCTGATAAAAATGCCCCCTCCCCTACAAAATCAGGAAAGGTAGCCAGAAAGCTTTATCATGTAAAATTGTGTTACCTTGTCTTTGGTAGGAGATTGAATAAAATCTAGTTGGAAATTAGTAAAATTGACATACCACTGAATGACCTGCATAAACAAGCACACAGTAAAGCTGTTTCATAAATACATTTCCTCCGTCAGCTTAATTCACTTGTGAAAAAAAAACTTCACTTACCCCCCTCACACTCGAGAATATAAACATCTGTGCAGTTACCGAGGCATGGTTTAAAGTGGCAGAGAGTATCCCAGCAGTGTCTTCCACACTTTGACCAATAATTGCACAGACAAGAGCTAAAGGTAGAGATGTTTAATATACCTCAGTGACAAGCATACCTCAAGGGTGGTCACACAGGATGACATGCTGGGTAACAAGCATACCTCTAGGGTGGCCACACAGGATGACTTGCTGGGTAACAAGCATACCTCAAGGGTGGTCACACAGGATGACGTGCTGGGTAGTAAGCATACCTCAAGGGTGGTCAAATGGGATGACATGCTGGAGTTCCTGCACATGCAGATCACCATAGATAAAATCTTGTACCATATTCTAGCCAGCTATAGGTCACCCTGCATGTCTCAAGAAACTCACAGTACATTTATTTATTTATTTTTATTTTATTTATTTTTATTTATCATTTGTTGACCGGGAAAGTCCGACTAGGTTCCACAGAGCCTATTTTCAGCGGAGGCACGGGGAGAAATGCTCCAGATGCATGTCTTTGTCTTTACATAGACCTACTGGATACACTTACCATCCAATCTAACACCATACTCACGGGAGACTTTAAATACCCCCATATAGACTGGGAATCCTACACAGCCTCAAATCTACATGCACAGAGACTTCTGGACATTGTAAATACAAACACCATTGACCAAATAGTGAATATACCCACTAGAGGCTCCAACATATTGGACCTTGTGCTCATGAATGTAAGAGAAGCCCCCCCCCCCCCCCGATGCCTTGTCCTCCATGGTAAGGTCCAACCATAAAGCTTTCTTCTTCAAAATCAACTTCATAATCCCATTAAAACTAGTAACAGGAACAATTCCAAGGCAAATTACCTTTTAAGTGATGGTTTATCAAATTCCAGTACCCCTCCAAACCCTGAAAACACAGCAGCCTAAGCTGAATTGCTCTCAGAAACTCTGTACAGCCATGTCAGTAGTTGCATAGAGGCTGCTGTACCTACCAGAAAAAAAAAACAGGACTAGCCCCAGAAACAAACCGCCCTGGTGTCACCACAAATTAAACAGGATATACAACAAAAGGGAAAAATGATGGCAAAAATCAGGAAGGGTAATTCCCATAAAGATAAAAACTCTCTTATCAAACTAAATGTGCAACTAAGAGGGCTAATAGGCTCATAGGAGGATACCAGGCTATTTACCCTGAGGCCCTTATAAGCCTAGCCAAGAGTTTAGCCCATGTTTAGCCAAGTCAGCACTCAATGCCTCAGTCCAGCAGGGACACAGGTGAAATCCCAGGGGTGTAGTTTCTGTTTCCCATCCAGTTATCCGGGTTGCACTTAAAAAGGGATAATGAGGTACTCTGCTTGATGTAGAGAGGGAGTCTGTTCTACAGATGAGGGAGTCTCTGGGACACAAATCTATCCTGCCAAAAAGTCCTACTGATGTCACAGACCAGGTTGAGGTCGCGCATGTGGGTTACTCAAGTGGAGCTTGACTTGCGGATATGCAGCAGTCCCATCAAGGCAGGGTCTGAGATTGCTTTGTATGCCAAACAGGTCACCTCTGAGGAGTCTGTATGAAACTGAGTAGAGGGACAGGGCTTCTAACCTGTCAGTGTAGGACAGATATTTGAGGCCCTGAATTCTCCTGGTGAGGAACCCATGGTTTCTCCAGCTGCTCCATGTGCTTTGCGAGGTACATGCCAAAAGTGGTGTTGTACTCTAAGGGAAGACTACAGAGATGTTATGACCTCCTTGTCCCTGGACGATATACCCTTTCTTATGATGTGGACCATGTAGAAAGCTTTCTGTACAACAGAAGCAACATGGTGGTCAAAAGTCAGGCTGCTATCAACCTGGATGCCCAAATCCTTCACGACTGAGTGTGTTCTTAGAATGTTGTTATTAATCTGATAATTTGTGGGGACATCCCTCTCCCTAAAGGGGATGATGACGCATTTTTTGGCATTCAGCTTGAGTCCATGTTTCTGGCACCAGTCATTTGTTTGGGTGAGACCGTCTTGGACGATGTCCACATCAAAGTCAAGCAAAACCAAGGAAAGCCAACTTTGAGGTTAATATAGTCTGCCAGGCGAAAGATATGACATTCTTCAGCTGTATTAGGAACCTCAAGGGCAGCACACAGCAATGTGCTGAACTGATGGTTAGTGGTGCTGCATTCACTAAGTCTGGCAACATGTAGTGTACCTGTTAGAGGACAACTTCAGTTCCATCTTTACCTCCCTCTCACCCCCAACCGTCACTCTCCCCCAAAAATACCCTCAAACGTAACCCCTCCATCTATAACTAGGTAGCATGTACTTGCTGCACTCTCGCAGGATGCTTCCTGAACATTCTAAAATAAAACTTATCAGGACCCCTGAAGACATTATTTAACTGGTCTTAAAACAGGTTTTTTGCCATGTGAATGGAGGAATGTGACAGTCATCTCCCTTCATAAGGGAGGACTTTCAGTAAATCCTGGAAACTACAGACCCGTTAGTCTGACTAGTCTTATTTTCAAAGCCATGGAATATGTCATGGAAATTATCTGCTAGGACATAGGAGACCTCCAGACACTGGATTCATTCCAGTTTGGCTTTGTCAAAGGAAGGTCATGCTTACTGAATCTGGTGGACTTCTTTGAAAAGGTCACTAAGGCAGTGGATGAGGGTTAATACTGTGCATACTGCCTAGCTAGATCTGGCTAAAGCATATAATACAGTACCCCACTCAGACTTTGTCAACAAACGTACACAGCTTGGTATAAACTCCTTTATAACACACTATAGAGCTAGCTGGTTCACTGATAGGATCCAGGAGGTTTGAATCAGTAAGGCCACCTTCACAAAGAGGCTGGTCACCAGTGGAGTCCATGAGGGCTTTGTTGTAGGCCCACTCCTCTTTGGCATCTAATTCTCAGATGTCAGAGCCAATGTCATAGGTCTCTGGCTAACTAATTTTGCAGATGATTGCAAACTGGAAGCAGTCATTGAATCTCTCCCAAGATGAGAACAACCTTCAGGGACGCCTAACACAGGCAAATGCTTGGTGCGAAAGACGTCGGCCACCCCAGGTAACTGTGTCATCATTTAACCACCCCAAAAAGTTGATTCATTATTCGGGGATCCTGGTTTTCGTCCAACATGTATCCAAGGTAGTAAGAAAATCTTTCTATGTTGCTCATCTTGTAAGCAGCAGCATGGCATCTAGGTATAGAGAGGTCATCATACCACTGTACTCGGCCCTTATCCGACCCGTCATAGAATATAATTCCCCCTTCAGTATATACCTGACAAGACACATGCAGCAGCTAGAACGTCCACAGAGGTTCCTTACAAAAAGAATACAGGGCATAAACACAATGTCCTAAGCTGATCACCTCAAAGTCCTGTCTCTTCACTCGGTATCATACACATTTCTAAGAGGTGATCTTTGCTTGGCATACAAGGCATCCCTGAACCCAGTTTTCATGAACCTTTTGCATATCTGCAAAACAAACAGCATCAGAAATACTAGATTAAAAGACCTAAATTTTGCTGGCGACATAAATGGGACATGTTGGAGAGACAGATATGTATCTCAGAAAATGCCCATTCTCTGGAACAGGCTTCCCATCCATTTGAAGCAGAGTTCCTCCCTATCCCAATTTAAGCACAACTTGGACCTATGGATAGGTAATCGGAAATTCACTCCAGGTCTGGCGCATATGTTTCTGAGGGACAGAGGCAGCCAGTAAATCACCACTATATAAATCAAATTTGTGGTTCACATTTGGGTTGCACGGATAGGTTTACAAGGGCTTTAGTGGTCGGTAGCCTAGTATATACCTATGAACCACTGATCTGACTTCATTCTTCATCTGTTTCTACTTACTGGATCATGCCAGCATAATGGCAGAGGTATATGAGTAAGGGAGCATCAGCAGCAATGGATGTGGAAATAGTAATAGTAGTAGCAATGGATGTGTGAATAGTAACAGCAGAAGCAGTGGATGTGGAAATAGTAACAGTAGCAGCAGTGGATGTGGAAATAGTAACAGCAGCAGCAATGGATGTGGAAATAGTAACAGCAGCAGCAATGGATGTGGAAATAGTCACAGCAGCAGCAGTGGATATGAAAATAGTAACAACAGCAGCAGTGGTTATGGAAATAGTAACAGTAGCAGCAACGGATGTGGAAATAGTAACAGTAGCAGCAATGGATGTGAAAATAGTAACAGCAGCAGCAATGGATGTAGAAATAGTAACAGTAGCAGCACTGGATGTGGAAATAGTAACAGTAGCACCAGTGGATGTGGAAATAGTAACAGTAGCAGCAATTGATGTGGAAATAGTAACAGTAGCAGCAATGGATGTGGAAATAGTAACAGCAGCAGCAGTGGATATGAAAATAGTAACAACAGCAGCAGTGGTTATGGAAATAGTAACAGTAGCAGCAATGGATGTGGAAATAGTAACAGTAGCAGCAATGGGTGTGAAAATAGTAACAGCAGCAGCAATGGATGTAGAAATAGTAACAGTAGCAGCACTGGATGTGGAAATAGTAACAGTAGCACCAGTGGATGTGGAAATAGTAACAGTAGCAGCAATTGATGTGGAAATAGTAACAGTAGCAGCAATGGCTGTGGAAAAAGTAACAGCTGCAGCAATGGATATGGAAATTGTAACATCAGCAGCAATGGAAACGGCAATGGACAGTTCAGCCATCTGTAGAACAGCCTTAGTGAACAGTAAGATTGATTAATTAATTAATTAATTAATTAATTAATTAATTAATTAATTGGTTGATTAATTAATTAATTAATTAATTTTTGCCTTGTATCTTGTAAAATGTTTGATTTTTTTTTTCTGCTAAATCACTGAGTATTGTAGTTTCATACTTGTTGTTCAGAAACTGCATATTGATAACTAAAGTTGTTGCGCTATTAACATTTTAACTGAATCGGCATAATATTTAAAAATTGTCCCTGATTTTTGAGCATTTATCCCCCATTATTCTTGGCTTTGTCCAGAATTCTTGAGCAAAGAAAATGGAAGGTATGATGAGGAGAAAACTGCACTACTGATAAAAGGTGAGTGTAGGAGTCACGGGAACAGTTTACTATACAAGAGCATCTAATATACTCTGGAATGCTTCAGCTGTATAACCACTGTGGGGATTAGGGAGTTTAGGGATTGTCGGTGGCACAAAATCTACATTCTGAGCAATTTTTCTCCTTTTGCTGCAGGTGGAAATGCTTCTTATCCATATACATGTAAGAGCTGCATTTAATTACGCTAACAGTAAATGCATACTGCAGAAAGTAACTGCCTGAACACTGATTTTCAGAGATGTTCCCGATTTTGGTCCAAACTGTTACTCTGAGTCCTAACTCATTGGTACTTTGAGAACAAGCTTAGATTTTAGTCTACATACAGTAATGCTCATTACAGTTACAGACATAGTTTACTTCTGAGAGTGCATGTTAATTAACGTACTTGTATTTTTTCAGCTTTGTAAATTAATTGAAGTAATCTCTAAAATGCCTCTGATGAGTATCCTTTATCTCTGTAATTTTTAGCTTTGTTCTTTATTCTGTTGCTGAAATGTTATGAGCTATAAATGTATTTTGCCAATGCTTACAGCAAACAAAAAATGCAAAAGAATGGCTGGAAAAAGCAGGCTTAGACAAAAGGAAGTTACACTGCGTTTGTTGGAGGAGCTATGAAGAAATGGTTTGGAGAAGTAGCCCTGAACGGGGCATAAAGTAACTGACAGAAAGTTAAAAATGCACTGTGAGCAACACTCGAAAAGGAAGAGGTTTAAAAAATCTGTAAAAAGTGAAAATTGGAATTAAACTCCTATGTTAAGATGCTAGTAAAATACTGCTGAAGGAACACGATTGGGTTGCTTACATATTAGTGTTGATAACGGTAATTTACACTTAATTGAAACGTGGCTAGAAGTACCTATGTGCATTTTTCTGTTGCACTGCTTTTTTGATTTGTCGTGGTATTTTGCATATAAACTTTGAGACCCAGTTTTTTGTCTTGCTATTTTTACTACCTGCACTACATTCCATGAATGTTTACTGAGTATGAATGGCTTGAAGTCAGACTTATATTATGAAAATGTGCTATTGATATTTTCTTATTTTCTGTTACGCTTTTCCATTTCCTGAACTGAAATTTCTAGTTGACGTGCATTTCAATATCAAAGGCTGCCCACTGAATGTATGTCATGATGACAGATTTTTTTTTCAGTGATAAATGAGCCCTTTTTTGAAGTTGTTACTTATTTGAAAATGATTAACTCTGAATAACCAGATGTCACAATTGCTGTGCATCCCTGTTCTTCTCACTTGGCTATATCTGTGGTGTTAGCTGCTAATGGCCTTTTCTTTTTTTAATTTAAAATTCACCCATATTACACAGTGTTCTCCAATCATTATAATTAGTAAAGGTGTTTGTGCGTAAGTACATGTTTATTTATATTAGTTACACGTGGCCTTAAACATTTTTATATAATACGTGTTGCTCCTGTCAAACTGTTTATACTGCTTTTCACTCACAGGAATAGTGATCATAGGTCATAGGAGATGTTCATCATTTGATCACTGTTGCAGTAGCCTTAGCTGCATTGGTCATATCCTGCTAAGGGCATAACAGATGGACAGCTTCCAAAGCTTAATGGCAACTAGTCGTAGCTATATGGATTATATCCTGATAAGGATATAACAGACGGACAGCTTCCAAAGCTTAAGGCACCTTCCACACTCTCAAGCAAAGCTGAAAAAAAAGAGTCTAAGCCCTTCAGAGCTTTCATGCCAACTGAGAGAGGGAGGGGTAGAGCCTGCCTTATAATGGTCAGTGCTAGGAAAATAAAACATAAAAGTCCTTCTCCTGGCAACAAAAACATGAAGACATAAGGGGGGATGGAGGGAGGGAGTACCTACTGCAGCAGTGATCATTCAGACATCTATTGTTATGATAAGTTTACTTACATAGCTGTAATATGTTCACACTTTCATCACTGTTTCAGTAGCCTTAGCTATACAAGTAAACTACCATAGTTTATACTGGTTGTGAGGAGGAAGGCTAAGGGTCTGGGAGCCCCCAGACAGTGATCCTAGCAAAGCCTTTTCTAGACCTGGAAAAGGTATCTAGTTTGTAGTGCTTTGTAAACATGTACTGTTATGGTAAACATACGTACCCAACTGTACTTTACAAGGCAACTGAGCCTCAAGACCATTTCCACCTTGCCGGTGCCCACACTTACCTTGCCTGTCTTCTCAAGGAGAGCTAGGCCACTAATACCAGGGGTGAATTTATGAATATCCTTCCATTCGTTCAGCCCCTTTTTAAAAGCAGGCAGTGTGTCACACTACTTAACTTAGAGAGGGAGTATGTTCCAAAGAAG